>NW_023494796.1:34219463-34377557 GCF_904425465.1 Colossoma macropomum | reverse complement strand
TTATGAGGCTGTGTTCTGAATAAACGGGAATCATGGATTCACACCCATCTGGAGAGCCTTCATTACATGGAGATATTAAGGTGGGTATTTAATTTAGCCTTATGTCAGTTTGAACTTGTTTGCACTGCACTCGAACGCCTCAACATGACAATGCAGCAGCTTGCATATGGCGGATAGCAGCCGGTGCATTTTAATCCGCTTAATTGTCTCCTTAATTCTCATATTTTTCGTGGTACGGTCTTTAATTAGGCTCATTTCAGTTAAGTGTTGAATTACATCGCATTGCTACTGTTTTCTATGATTTTAAATTTCTATCAGTTGCAACAGAAACCAATTTCATTCATGATATGCTTTCAGTAGTCAAGATTGTTACAATATATATGTAAAAAGTAACTTTTTCCTTAAAGAGCTGGACCTCAGTAACAATGACCCACTGGATTCAGGAGTGGAGCATATCTCTACTTGACTGAAGACATGACACTGTAATGTGGAGTGGCAGGTGCAATACCCGCCTTCATCACCAGAGGTCAGTCTCACCTGATTATTGACTTGCTCCCTAATGGCACCTTGACCTAACTCACCTGCAGCTCATTAAACGCTGTTTATGAAGACTTTCATTCACAGTGGATCTCTGAGAAGTATTGCCAGTTCATATGTGTAGCAACCTTTGTTTGATCTCATCTCTTGGATTTATTTGGTTTGCCTAGACCTGTTTCTGGACTTTTTTTTTTCTGTTTTTGAACACTCTTTGGGACCTTTTCTGTGAGATGATCTGTAATGTTTCATGTTTGCTTTGTTTTACATTTTTGACTGTCTCTGAATCTGAATCTGTTTGTGATTTATGAGGCTGTGTTCTGAATAAACGGGAATCATGGATTCACACCCATCTGGAGAGCCTTCATTACATGGAGATATTAAGGTGGGTATTTAATTTAGCCTTATGTCAGTTTGAACTTGTTTGCACTGCACTCGAACGCCTCAACATGACAATGCAGCAGCTTGCATATGGCGGATAGCAGCCGGTGCATTTTAATCCGCTTAATTGTCTCCTTAATTCTCATATTTTTCGTGGTACGGTCTTTAATTAGGCTCATTTCAGTTAAGTGTTGAATTACATCGCATTGCTACTGTTTTCTATGATTTTAAATTTCTATCAGTTGCAACAGAAACCAATTTCATTCATGATATGCTTTCAGTAGTCAAGATTGTTACAATATATATGTAAAAAGTAACTTTTTCCTTAAAGAGCTGGACCTCAGTAACAATGACCCACTGGATTCAGGAGTGGAGCATATCTCTACTTGACTGAAGACATGACACTGTAATGTGGAGTGGCAGGTGCAATACCCGCCTTCATCACCAGAGGTCAGTCTCACCTGAGTATTGACTTGCTCCCTAATGGCACCTTGACCTAACTCACCTGCAGCTCATTAAACGCTGTTTATGAAGACTTTCATTCACAGTGGATCTCTGAGAAGTATTGCCAGTTCATATGTGTAGCAACCTTTGTTTGATCTCATCTCTTGGATTTATTTGGTTTGCCTAGACCTGTTTCTGGACTTTTTTTTCTGTTTTTGAACACTCTTTGGGACCTTTTCTGTGAGATGATCTGTAATGTTTCATGTTTGCTTTTTTTTTATTTTATTTTACATTTTTGACTGTCTCTGAATCTGTTTGTGATTTATGAGGCTGTGTTCTGAATAAACGGGAATCATGGATTCACACCCATCTGGAGAGCCTTCATTACATGGAGATATTAAGGTGGGTATTTAATTTAGCCTTATGTCAGTTTGAACTTGTTTGCACTGCACTCGAACGCCTCAACATGACAATGCAGCAGCTTGCATATGGCGGATAGCAGCCGGTGCATTTTAATCCTCTTAATTGTCTCCTTAATTCTCATATTTTTCGTGGTACGGTCTTTAATTAGGCTCATTTCAGTTAAGTGTTGAATTACATCGCATTGCTACTGTTTACTATGATTTTAAATTTCTATCAGTTGCAACAGAAACCAATTTCATTCATGATATGCTTTCAGTAGTCAAGATTGTTACAATATATATGTAAAAAGTAACTTTTTCCTTAAAGAGCTGGACCTCAGTAACAATGACCCACTGGATTCAGGAGTGGAGCATATCTCTACTTGACTGAAGACATGACACTGTAATGTGGAGTGGCAGGTGCAATACCCGCCTTCATCACCAGAGGTCAGTCTCACCTGAGTATTGACTTGCTCCCTAATGGCACCTTGACCTAACTCACCTGCAGCTCATTAAACGCTGTTTATGAAGACTTTCATTCACAGTGGATCTCTGAGAAGTATTGCCAGTTCATATGTGTAGCAACCTTTGTTTGATCTCATCTCTTGGATTTATTTGGTTTGCCTAGACCTGTTTCTGGACTTTTTTTCTGTTTTTGAACACTCTTTGGGACCTTTTCTGTGAGATGATCTGTAATGTTTCATGTTTGCTTTTTTTTTATTTTATTTTACATTTTTGACTGTCTCTGAATCTGTTTGTGATTTATGAGGCTGTGTTCTGAATAAACGGGAATCATGGATTCACACCCATCTGGAGAGCCTTCATTACATGGAGATATTAAGGTGGGTATTTAATTTAGCCTTATGTCAGTTTGAACTTGTTTGCACTGCACTCGAACGCCTCAACATGACAATGCAGCAGCTTGCATATGGCGGATAGCAGCCGGTGCATTTTAATCCGCTTAATTGTCTCCTTAATTCTCATATTTTTCGTGGTACGGTCTTTAATTAGGCTCATTTCAGTTAAGTGTTGAATTACATCGCATTGCTACTGTTTTCTATGATTTTAAATTTCTATCAGTTGCAACAGAAACCAATTTCATTCATGATATGCTTTCAGTAGTCAAGATTGTTACAATATATATGTAAAAAGTAACTTTTTCCTTAAAGAGCTGGACCTCAGTAACAATGACCCACTGGATTCAGGAGTGGAGCATATCTCTACTTGACTGAAGACATGACACTGTAATGTGGAGTGGCAGGTGCAATACCCGCCTTCATCACCAGAGGTCAGTCTCACCTGAGTATTGACTTGCTCCCTAATGGCACCTTGACCTAACTCACCTGCAGCTCATTAAACGCTGTTTATGAAGACTTTCATTCACAGTGGATCTCTGAGAAGTATTGCCAGTTCATATGTGTAGCAACCTTTGTTTGATCTCATCTCTTGGATTTATTTGGTTTGCCTAGACCTGTTTCTGGACTTTTTTTCTGTTTTTGAACACTCTTTGGGACCTTTTCTGTGAGATGATCTGTAATGTTTCATGTTTGCTTTTTTTTGTTTTATTTTACATTTTTGACTGTCTCTGAATCTGTTTGTGATTTATGAGGCTGTGTTCTGAATAAACGGGAATCATGGATTCACACCCATCTGGAGAGCCTTCATTACATGGAGATATTAAGGTGGGTATTTAATTTAGCCTTATGTCAGTTTGAACTTGTTTGCACTGCACTCGAACGCCTCAACATGACAATGCAGCAGCTTGCATATGGCGGATAGCAGCCGGTGCATTTTAATCCTCTTAATTGTCTCCTTAATTCTCATATTTTTCGTGGTACGGTCTTTAATTAGGCTCATTTCAGTTAAGTGTTGAATTACATCGCATTGCTACTGTTTTCTATGATTTTAAATTTCTATCAGTTGCAACAGAAACCAATTTCATTCATGATATGCTTTCAGTAGTCAAGATTGTTACAATATATATGTAAAAAGTAACTTTTTCCTTAACGAGCTGGACCTCAGTAACAATGACCCACTGGATTCAGGAGTGGAGCATATCTCTACTTGACTGAAGACATGACACTGTAATGTGGAGTGGCAGGTGCAATACCCGCCTTCATCACCAGAGGTCAGTCTCACCTGAGTATTGACTTGCTCCCTAATGGCACCTTGACCTAACTCACCTGCAGCTCATTAAACGCTGTTTATGAAGACTTTCATTCACAGTGGATCTCTGAGAAGTATTGCCAGTTCATATGTGTAGCAACCTTTGTTTGATCTCATCTCTTGGATTTATTTGGTTTGCCTAGACCTGTTTCTGGACTTTTTTTTCTGTTTTTGAACACTCTTTGGGACCTTTTCTGTGAGATGATCTGTAATGTTTCATGTTTGCTTTTTTTTTTATTATTTTACATTTTTGACTGTCTCTGAATCTGTTTGTGATTTATGAGGCTGTGTTCTGAATAAACGGGAATCATGGATTCACACCCATCTGGAGAGCCTTCATTACATGGAGATATTAAGGTGGGTATTTAATTTAGCCTTATGTCAGTTTGAACTTGTTTGCACTGCACTCGAACGCCTCAACATGACAATGCAGCAGCTTGCATATGGCGGATAGCAGCCGGTGCATTTTAATCCGCTTAATTGTCTCCTTAATTCTCATATTTTTCGTGGTACGGTCTTTAATTAGGCTCATTTCAGTTAAGTGTTGAATTACATCGCATTGCTACTGTTTTCTATGATTTTAAATTTCTATCAGTTGCAACAGAAACCAATTTCATTCATGATATGCTTTCAGTAGTCAAGATTGTTACAATATATATGTAAAAAGTAACTTTTTCCTTAAAGAGCTGGACCTCAGTAACAATGACCCACTGGATTCAGGAGTGGAGCATATCTCTACTTGACTGAAGACATGACACTGTAATGTGGAGTGGCAGGTGCAATACCCGCCTTCATCACCAGAGGTCAGTCTCACCTGAGTATTGACTTGCTCCCTAATGGCACCTTGACCTAACTCACCTGCAGCTCATTAAACGCTGTTTATGAAGACTTTCATTCACAGTGGATCTCTGAGAAGTATTGCCAGTTCATATGTGTAGCAACCTTTGTTTGATCTCATCTCTTGGATTTATTTGGTTTGCCTAGACCTGTTTCTGGACTTTTTTTTCTGTTTTTGAACACTCTTTGGGACCTTTTCTGTGAGATGATCTGTAATGTTTCATGTTTGCTTTTTTTTTATTTTATTTTACATTTTTGACTGTCTCTGAATCTGTTTGTGATTTATGAGGCTGTGTTCTGAATAAACGGGAATCATGGATTCACACCCATCTGGAGAGCCTTCATTACATGGAGATATTAAGGTGGGTATTTAATTTAGCCTTATGTCAGTTTGAACTTGTTTGCACTGCACTCGAACGCCTCAACATGACAATGCAGCAGCTTGCATATGGCGGATAGCAGCCGGTGCATTTTAATCCTCTTAATTGTCTCCTTAATTCTCATATTTTTCGTGGTACGGTCTTTAATTAGGCTCATTTCAGTTAAGTGTTGAATTACATCGCATTGCTACTGTTTACTATGATTTTAAATTTCTATCAGTTGCAACAGAAACCAATTTCATTCATGATATGCTTTCAGTAGTCAAGATTGTTACAATATATATGTAAAAAGTAACTTTTTCCTTAAAGAGCTGGACCTCAGTAACAATGACCCACTGGATTCAGGAGTGGAGCATATCTCTACTTGACTGAAGACATGACACTGTAATGTGGAGTGGCAGGTGCAATACCCGCCTTCATCACCAGAGGTCAGTCTCACCTGAGTATTGACTTGCTCCCTAATGGCACCTTGACCTAACTCACCTGCAGCTCATTAAACGCTGTTTATGAAGACTTTCATTCACAGTGGATCTCTGAGAAGTATTGCCAGTTCATATGTGTAGCAACCTTTGTTTGATCTCATCTCTTGGATTTATTTGGTTTGCCTAGACCTGTTTCTGGACTTTTTTTTCTGTTTTTGAACACTCTTTGGGACCTTTTCTGTGAGATGATCTGTAATGTTTCATGTTTGCTTTTTTTTTATTTTATTTTACATTTTTGACTGTCTCTGAATCTGTTTGTGATTTATGAGGCTGTGTTCTGAATAAACGGGAATCATGGATTCACACCCATCTGGAGAGCCTTCATTACATGGAGATATTAAGGTGGGTATTTAATTTAGCCTTATGTCAGTTTGAACTTGTTTGCACTGCACTCGAACGCCTCAACATGACAATGCAGCAGCTTGCATATGGCGGATAGCAGCCGGTGCATTTTAATCCGCTTAATTGTCTCCTTAATTCTCATATTTTTCGTGGTACGGTCTTTAATTAGGCTCATTTCAGTTAAGTGTTGAATTACATCGCATTGCTACTGTTTTCTATGATTTTAAATTTCTATCAGTTGCAACAGAAACCAATTTCATTCATGATATGCTTTCAGTAGTCAAGATTGTTACAATATATATGTAAAAAGTAACTTTTTCCTTAAAGAGCTGGACCTCAGTAACAATGACCCACTGGATTCAGGAGTGGAGCATATCTCTACTTGACTGAAGACATGACACTGTAATGTGGAGTGGCAGGTGCAATACCCGCCTTCATCACCAGAGGTCAGTCTCACCTGAGTATTGACTTGCTCCCTAATGGCACCTTGACCTAACTCACCTGCAGCTCATTAAACGCTGTTTATGAAGACTTTCATTCACAGTGGATCTCTGAGAAGTATTGCCAGTTCATATGTGTAGCAACCTTTGTTTGATCTCATCTCTTGGATTTATTTGGTTTGCCTAGACCTGTTTCTGGACTTTTTTTTCTGTTTTTGAACACTCTTTGGGACCTTTTCTGTGAGATGATCTGTAATGTTTCATGTTTGCTTTTTTTTGTTTTATTTTACATTTTTGACTGTCTCTGAATCTGTTTGTGATTTATGAGGCTGTGTTCTGAATAAACGGGAATCATGGATTCACACCCATCTGGAGAGCCTTCATTACATGGAGATATTAAGGTGGGTATTTAATTTAGCCTTATGTCAGTTTGAACTTGTTTGCACTGCACTCGAACGCCTCAACATGACAATGCAGCAGCTTGCATATGGCGGATAGCAGCCGGTGCATTTTAATCCTCTTAATTGTCTCCTTAATTCTCATATTTTTCGTGGTACGGTCTTTAATTAGGCTCATTTCAGTTAAGTGTTGAATTACATCGCATTGCTACTGTTTTCTATGATTTTAAATTTCTATCAGTTGCAACAGAAACCAATTTCATTCATGATATGCTTTCAGTAGTCAAGATTGTTACAATATATATGTAAAAAGTAACTTTTTCCTTAACGAGCTGGACCTCAGTAACAATGACCCACTGGATTCAGGAGTGGAGCATATCTCTACTTGACTGAAGACATGACACTGTAATGTGGAGTGGCAGGTGCAATACCCGCCTTCATCACCAGAGGTCAGTCTCACCTGAGTATTGACTTGCTCCCTAATGGCACCTTGACCTAACTCACCTGCAGCTCATTAAACGCTGTTTATGAAGACTTTCATTCACAGTGGATCTCTGAGAAGTATTGCCAGTTCATATGTGTAGCAACCTTTGTTTGATCTCATCTCTTGGATTTATTTGGTTTGCCTAGACCTGTTTCTGGACTTTTTTTTCTGTTTTTGAACACTCTTTGGGACCTTTTCTGTGAGATGATCTGTAATGTTTCATGTTTGCTTTTTTTTTTATTATTTTACATTTTTGACTGTCTCTGAATCTGTTTGTGATTTATGAGGCTGTGTTCTGAATAAACGGGAATCATGGATTCACACCCATCTGGAGAGCCTTCATTACATGGAGATATTAAGGTGGGTATTTAATTTAGCCTTATGTCAGTTTGAACTTGTTTGCACTGCACTCGAACGCCTCAACATGACAATGCAGCAGCTTGCATATGGCGGATAGCAGCCGGTGCATTTTAATCCGCTTAATTGTCTCCTTAATTCTCATATTTTTCGTGGTACGGTCTTTAATTAGGCTCATTTCAGTTAAGTGTTGAATTACATCGCATTGCTACTGTTTTCTATGATTTTAAATTTCTATCAGTTGCAACAGAAACCAATTTCATTCATGATATGCTTTCAGTAGTCAAGATTGTTACAATATATATGTAAAAAGTAACTTTTTCCTTAAAGAGCTGGACCTCAGTAACAATGACCCACTGGATTCAGGAGTGGAGCATATCTCTACTTGACTGAAGACATGACACTGTAATGTGGAGTGGCAGGTGCAATACCCGCCTTCATCACCAGAGGTCAGTCTCACCTGAGTATTGACTTGCTCCCTAATGGCACCTTGACCTAACTCACCTGCAGCTCATTAAACGCTGTTTATGAAGACTTTCATTCACAGTGGATCTCTGAGAAGTATTGCCAGTTCATATGTGTAGCAACCTTTGTTTGATCTCATCTCTTGGATTTATTTGGTTTGCCTAGACCTGTTTCTGGACTTTTTTTTCTGTTTTTGAACACTCTTTGGGACCTTTTCTGTGAGATGATCTGTAATGTTTCATGTTTGCTTTTTTTTGTTTTATTTTACATTTTTGACTGTCTCTGAATCTGTTTGTGATTTATGAGGCTGTGTTCTGAATAAACGGGAATCATGGATTCACACCCATCTGGAGAGCCTTCATTACATGGAGATATTAAGGTGGGTATTTAATTTAGCCTTATGTCAGTTTGAACTTGTTTGCACTGCACTCGAACGCCTCAACATGACAATGCAGCAGCTTGCATATGGCGGATAGCAGCCGGTGCATTTTAATCCTCTTAATTGTCTCCTTAATTCTCATATTTTTCGTGGTACGGTCTTTAATTAGGCTCATTTCAGTTAAGTGTTGAATTACATCGCATTGCTACTGTTTTCTATGATTTTAAATTTCTATCAGTTGCAACAGAAACCAATTTCATTCATGATATGCTTTCAGTAGTCAAGATTGTTACAATATATATGTAAAAAGTAACTTTTTCCTTAACGAGCTGGACCTCAGTAACAATGACCCACTGGATTCAGGAGTGGAGCATATCTCTACTTGACTGAAGACATGACACTGTAATGTGGAGTGGCAGGTGCAATACCCGCCTTCATCACCAGAGGTCAGTCTCACCTGAGTATTGACTTGCTCCCTAATGGCACCTTGACCTAACTCACCTGCAGCTCATTAAACGCTGTTTATGAAGACTTTCATTCACAGTGGATCTCTGAGAAGTATTGCCAGTTCATATGTGTAGCAACCTTTGTTTGATCTCATCTCTTGGATTTATTTGGTTTGCCTAGACCTGTTTCTGGACTTTTTTTTCTGTTTTTGAACACTCTTTGGGACCTTTTCTGTGAGATGATCTGTAATGTTTCATGTTTGCTTTTTTTTTTATTATTTTACATTTTTGACTGTCTCTGAATCTGTTTGTGATTTATGAGGCTGTGTTCTGAATAAACGGGAATCATGGATTCACACCCATCTGGAGAGCCTTCATTACATGGAGATATTAAGGTGGGTATTTAATTTAGCCTTATGTCAGTTTGAACTTGTTTGCACTGCACTCGAACGCCTCAACATGACAATGCAGCAGCTTGCATATGGCGGATAGCAGCCGGTGCATTTTAATCCGCTTAATTGTCTCCTTAATTCTCATATTTTTCGTGGTACGGTCTTTAATTAGGCTCATTTCAGTTAAGTGTTGAATTACATCGCATTGCTACTGTTTTCTATGATTTTAAATTTCTATCAGTTGCAACAGAAACCAATTTCATTCATGATATGCTTTCAGTAGTCAAGATTGTTACAATATATATGTAAAAAGTAACTTTTTCCTTAAAGAGCTGGACCTCAGTAACAATGACCCACTGGATTCAGGAGTGGAGCATATCTCTACTTGACTGAAGACATGACACTGTAATGTGGAGTGGCAGGTGCAATACCCGCCTTCATCACCAGAGGTCAGTCTCACCTGAGTATTGACTTGCTCCCTAATGGCACCTTGACCTAACTCACCTGCAGCTCATTAAACGCTGTTTATGAAGACTTTCATTCACAGTGGATCTCTGAGAAGTATTGCCAGTTCATATGTGTAGCAACCTTTGTTTGATCTCATCTCTTGGATTTATTTGGTTTGCCTAGACCTGTTTCTGGACTTTTTTTTCTGTTTTTGAACACTCTTTGGGACCTTTTCTGTGAGATGATCTGTAATGTTTCATGTTTGCTTTTTTTTGTTTTATTTTACATTTTTGACTGTCTCTGAATCTGTTTGTGATTTATGAGGCTGTGTTCTGAATAAACGGGAATCATGGATTCACACCCATCTGGAGAGCCTTCATTACATGGAGATATTAAGGTGGGTATTTAATTTAGCCTTATGTCAGTTTGAACTTGTTTGCACTGCACTCGAACGCCTCAACATGACAATGCAGCAGCTTGCATATGGCGGATAGCAGCCGGTGCATTTTAATCCTCTTAATTGTCTCCTTAATTCTCATATTTTTCGTGGTACGGTCTTTAATTAGGCTCATTTCAGTTAAGTGTTGAATTACATCGCATTGCTACTGTTTTCTATGATTTTAAATTTCTATCAGTTGCAACAGAAACCAATTTCATTCATGATATGCTTTCAGTAGTCAAGATTGTTACAATATATATGTAAAAAGTAACTTTTTCCTTAACGAGCTGGACCTCAGTAACAATGACCCACTGGATTCAGGAGTGGAGCATATCTCTACTTGACTGAAGACATGACACTGTAATGTGGAGTGGCAGGTGCAATACCCGCCTTCATCACCAGAGGTCAGTCTCACCTGAGTATTGACTTGCTCCCTAATGGCACCTTGACCTAACTCACCTGCAGCTCATTAAACGCTGTTTATGAAGACTTTCATTCACAGTGGATCTCTGAGAAGTATTGCCAGTTCATATGTGTAGCAACCTTTGTTTGATCTCATCTCTTGGATTTATTTGGTTTGCCTAGACCTGTTTCTGGACTTTTTTTTCTGTTTTTGAACACTCTTTGGGACCTTTTCTGTGAGATGATCTGTAATGTTTCATGTTTGCTTTTTTTTTTATTATTTTACATTTTTGACTGTCTCTGAATCTGTTTGTGATTTATGAGGCTGTGTTCTGAATAAACGGGAATCATGGATTCACACCCATCTGGAGAGCCTTCATTACATGGAGATATTAAGGTGGGTATTTAATTTAGCCTTATGTCAGTTTGAACTTGTTTGCACTGCACTCGAACGCCTCAACATGACAATGCAGCAGCTTGCATATGGCGGATAGCAGCCGGTGCATTTTAATCCGCTTAATTGTCTCCTTAATTCTCATATTTTTCGTGGTACGGTCTTTAATTAGGCTCATTTCAGTTAAGTGTTGAATTACATCGCATTGCTACTGTTTTCTATGATTTTAAATTTCTATCAGTTGCAACAGAAACCAATTTCATTCATGATATGCTTTCAGTAGTCAAGATTGTTACAATATATATGTAAAAAGTAACTTTTTCCTTAAAGAGCTGGACCTCAGTAACAATGACCCACTGGATTCAGGAGTGGAGCATATCTCTACTTGACTGAAGACATGACACTGTAATGTGGAGTGGCAGGTGCAATACCCGCCTTCATCACCAGAGGTCAGTCTCACCTGAGTATTGACTTGCTCCCTAATGGCACCTTGACCTAACTCACCTGCAGCTCATTAAACGCTGTTTATGAAGACTTTCATTCACAGTGGATCTCTGAGAAGTATTGCCAGTTCATATGTGTAGCAACCTTTGTTTGATCTCATCTCTTGGATTTATTTGGTTTGCCTAGACCTGTTTCTGGACTTTTTTTTCTGTTTTTGAACACTCTTTGGGACCTTTTCTGTGAGATGATCTGTAATGTTTCATGTTTGCTTTTTTTTGTTTTATTTTACATTTTTGACTGTCTCTGAATCTGTTTGTGATTTATGAGGCTGTGTTCTGAATAAACGGGAATCATGGATTCACACCCATCTGGAGAGCCTTCATTACATGGAGATATTAAGGTGGGTATTTAATTTAGCCTTATGTCAGTTTGAACTTGTTTGCACTGCACTCGAACGCCTCAACATGACAATGCAGCAGCTTGCATATGGCGGATAGCAGCCGGTGCATTTTAATCCTCTTAATTGTCTCCTTAATTCTCATATTTTTCGTGGTACGGTCTTTAATTAGGCTCATTTCAGTTAAGTGTTGAATTACATCGCATTGCTACTGTTTTCTATGATTTTAAATTTCTATCAGTTGCAACAGAAACCAATTTCATTCATGATATGCTTTCAGTAGTCAAGATTGTTACAATATATATGTAAAAAGTAACTTTTTCCTTAACGAGCTGGACCTCAGTAACAATGACCCACTGGATTCAGGAGTGGAGCATATCTCTACTTGACTGAAGACATGACACTGTAATGTGGAGTGGCAGGTGCAATACCCGCCTTCATCACCAGAGGTCAGTCTCACCTGAGTATTGACTTGCTCCCTAATGGCACCTTGACCTAACTCACCTGCAGCTCATTAAACGCTGTTTATGAAGACTTTCATTCACAGTGGATCTCTGAGAAGTATTGCCAGTTCATATGTGTAGCAACCTTTGTTTGATCTCATCTCTTGGATTTATTTGGTTTGCCTAGACCTGTTTCTGGACTTTTTTTTCTGTTTTTGAACACTCTTTGGGACCTTTTCTGTGAGATGATCTGTAATGTTTCATGTTTGCTTTTTTTTTTATTATTTTACATTTTTGACTGTCTCTGAATCTGTTTGTGATTTATGAGGCTGTGTTCTGAATAAACGGGAATCATGGATTCACACCCATCTGGAGAGCCTTCATTACATGGAGATATTAAGGTGGGTATTTAATTTAGCCTTATGTCAGTTTGAACTTGTTTGCACTGCACTCGAACGCCTCAACATGACAATGCAGCAGCTTGCATATGGCGGATAGCAGCCGGTGCATTTTAATCCGCTTAATTGTCTCCTTAATTCTCATATTTTTCGTGGTACGGTCTTTAATTAGGCTCATTTCAGTTAAGTGTTGAATTACATCGCATTGCTACTGTTTTCTATGATTTTAAATTTCTATCAGTTGCAACAGAAACCAATTTCATTCATGATATGCTTTCAGTAGTCAAGATTGTTACAATATATATGTAAAAAGTAACTTTTTCCTTAAAGAGCTGGACCTCAGTAACAATGACCCACTGGATTCAGGAGTGGAGCATATCTCTACTTGACTGAAGACATGACACTGTAATGTGGAGTGGCAGGTGCAATACCCGCCTTCATCACCAGAGGTCAGTCTCACCTGAGTATTGACTTGCTCCCTAATGGCACCTTGACCTAACTCACCTGCAGCTCATTAAACGCTGTTTATGAAGACTTTCATTCACAGTGGATCTCTGAGAAGTATTGCCAGTTCATATGTGTAGCAACCTTTGTTTGATCTCATCTCTTGGATTTATTTGGTTTGCCTAGACCTGTTTCTGGACTTTTTTTTCTGTTTTTGAACACTCTTTGGGACCTTTTCTGTGAGATGATCTGTAATGTTTCATGTTTGCTTTTTTTTGTTTTATTTTACATTTTTGACTGTCTCTGAATCTGTTTGTGATTTATGAGGCTGTGTTCTGAATAAACGGGAATCATGGATTCACACCCATCTGGAGAGCCTTCATTACATGGAGATATTAAGGTGGGTATTTAATTTAGCCTTATGTCAGTTTGAACTTGTTTGCACTGCACTCGAACGCCTCAACATGACAATGCAGCAGCTTGCATATGGCGGATAGCAGCCGGTGCATTTTAATCCTCTTAATTGTCTCCTTAATTCTCATATTTTTCGTGGTACGGTCTTTAATTAGGCTCATTTCAGTTAAGTGTTGAATTACATCGCATTGCTACTGTTTTCTATGATTTTAAATTTCTATCAGTTGCAACAGAAACCAATTTCATTCATGATATGCTTTCAGTAGTCAAGATTGTTACAATATATATGTAAAAAGTAACTTTTTCCTTAACGAGCTGGACCTCAGTAACAATGACCCACTGGATTCAGGAGTGGAGCATATCTCTACTTGACTGAAGACATGACACTGTAATGTGGAGTGGCAGGTGCAATACCCGCCTTCATCACCAGAGGTCAGTCTCACCTGAGTATTGACTTGCTCCCTAATGGCACCTTGACCTAACTCACCTGCAGCTCATTAAACGCTGTTTATGAAGACTTTCATTCACAGTGGATCTCTGAGAAGTATTGCCAGTTCATATGTGTAGCAACCTTTGTTTGATCTCATCTCTTGGATTTATTTGGTTTGCCTAGACCTGTTTCTGGACTTTTTTTTCTGTTTTTGAACACTCTTTGGGACCTTTTCTGTGAGATGATCTGTAATGTTTCATGTTTGCTTTTTTTTTTATTATTTTACATTTTTGACTGTCTCTGAATCTGTTTGTGATTTATGAGGCTGTGTTCTGAATAAACGGGAATCATGGATTCACACCCATCTGGAGAGCCTTCATTACATGGAGATATTAAGGTGGGTATTTAATTTAGCCTTATGTCAGTTTGAACTTGTTTGCACTGCACTCGAACGCCTCAACATGACAATGCAGCAGCTTGCATATGGCGGATAGCAGCCGGTGCATTTTAATCCGCTTAATTGTCTCCTTAATTCTCATATTTTTCGTGGTACGGTCTTTAATTAGGCTCATTTCAGTTAAGTGTTGAATTACATCGCATTGCTACTGTTTTCTATGATTTTAAATTTCTATCAGTTGCAACAGAAACCAATTTCATTCATGATATGCTTTCAGTAGTCAAGATTGTTACAATATATATGTAAAAAGTAACTTTTTCCTTAAAGAGCTGGACCTCAGTAACAATGACCCACTGGATTCAGGAGTGGAGCATATCTCTACTTGACTGAAGACATGACACTGTAATGTGGAGTGGCAGGTGCAATACCCGCCTTCATCACCAGAGGTCAGTCTCACCTGAGTATTGACTTGCTCCCTAATGGCACCTTGACCTAACTCACCTGCAGCTCATTAAACGCTGTTTATGAAGACTTTCATTCACAGTGGATCTCTGAGAAGTATTGCCAGTTC
The DNA here is from genome assembly GCF_904425465.1 of Colossoma macropomum. Taxonomy (NCBI): domain Eukaryota; kingdom Metazoa; phylum Chordata; class Actinopteri; order Characiformes; family Serrasalmidae; genus Colossoma; species Colossoma macropomum. Next base: position 34,362,609 of record NW_023494796.1, on the reverse strand, counting down.
ATATGTGTAGCAACCTTTGTTTGATCTCATCTCTTGGATTTATTTGGTTTGCCTAGACCTGTTTCTGGACTTTTTTTTCTGTTTTTGAACACTCTTTGGGACCTTTTCTGTGAGATGATCTGTAATGTTTCATGTTTGCTTTTTTTTGTTTTATTTTACATTTTTGACTGTCTCTGAATCTGTTTGTGATTTATGAGGCTGTGTTCTGAATAAACGGGAATCATGGATTCACACCCATCTGGAGAGCCTTCATTACATGGAGATATTAAGGTGGGTATTTAATTTAGCCTTATGTCAGTTTGAACTTGTTTGCACTGCACTCGAACGCCTCAACATGACAATGCAGCAGCTTGCATATGGCGGATAGCAGCCGGTGCATTTTAATCCTCTTAATTGTCTCCTTAATTCTCATATTTTTCGTGGTACGGTCTTTAATTAGGCTCATTTCAGTTAAGTGTTGAATTACATCGCATTGCTACTGTTTACTATGATTTTAAATTTCTATCAGTTGCAACAGAAACCAATTTCATTCATGATATGCTTTCAGTAGTCAAGATTGTTACAATATATATGTAAAAAGTAACTTTTTCCTTAAAGAGCTGGACCTCAGTAACAATGACCCACTGGATTCAGGAGTGGAGCATATCTCTACTTGACTGAAGACATGACACTGTAATGTGGAGTGGCAGGTGCAATACCCGCCTTCATCACCAGAGGTCAGTCTCACCTGAGTATTGACTTGCTCCCTAATGGCACCTTGACCTAACTCACCTGCAGCTCATTAAACGCTGTTTATGAAGACTTTCATTCACAGTGGATCTCTGAGAAGTATTGCCAGTTCAAATGTGTAGCAACCTTTCTCATCTCTTGGATTTATTTGGTTTGCCTAGACCTGTTTCTGGACTTTTTTTTCTGTTTTTGAACACTCTTTGGGACCTTTTCTGTGAGATGATCTGTAATGTTTCATGTTTGCTTTTTTTTGTTTTATTTTACATTTTTGACTGTCTCTGAATCTGTTTGTGATTTATGAGGCTGTGTTCTGAATAAACGGGAATCATGGATTCACACCCATCTGGAGAGCCTTCATTACATGGAGATATTAAGGTGGGTATTTAATTTAGCCTTATGTCAGTTTGAACTTGTTTGCACTGCACTCGAACGCCTCAACATGACAATGCAGCAGCTTGCATATGGCGGATAGCAGCCGGTGCATTTTAATCCGCTTAATTGTCTCCTTAATTCTCATATTTTTCGTGGTACGGTCTTTAATTAGGCTCATTTCAGTTAAGTGTTGAATTACATCGCATTGCTACTGTTTTCTATGATTTTAAATTTCTATCAGTTGCAACAGAAACCAATTTCATTCATGATATGCTTTCAGTAGTCAAGATTGTTACAATATATATGTAAAAAGTAACTTTTTCCTTAAAGAGCTGGACCTCAGTAACAATGACCCACTGGATTCAGGAGTGGAGCATATCTCTACTTGACTGAAGACATGACACTGTAATGTGGAGTGGCAGGTGCAATACCCGCCTTCATCACCAGAGGTCAGTCTCACCTGAGTATTGACTTGCTCCCTAATGGCACCTTGACCTAACTCACCTGCAGCTCATTAAACGCTGTTTATGAAGACTTTCATTCACAGTGGATCTCTGAGAAGTATTGCCAGTTCATATGTGTAGCAACCTTTGTTTGATCTCATCTCTTGGATTTATTTGGTTCGCCTAGACCCGTTTCTGGACTTTTTTTTTCTGTTTTTGAACACTCTTTGGGACCTTTTCTGTGAGATGATCTGTAATGTTTCATGTTTGCTTTGTTTTACATTTTTGACTGTCTCTGAATCTGAATCTGTTTGTGATTTATGAGGCTGTGTTCTGAATAAACGGGAATCATGGATTCACACCCATCTGGAGAGCCTTCATTACATGGAGATATTAAGGTGGGTATTTAATTTAGCCTTATGTCAGTTTGAACTTGTTTGCACTGCACTCGAACGCCTCAACATGACAATGCAGCAGCTTGCATATGGCGGATAGCAGCCGGTGCATTTTAATCCGCTTAATTGTCTCCTTAATTCTCATATTTTTCGTGGTGCGGTCTTTAATTAGGCTCATTTCAGTTAAGTGTTGAATTACATCGCATTGCTACTGTTTTCTATGATTTTAAATTTCTATCAGTTGCAACAGAAACCAATTTCATTCATGATATGCTTTCAGTAGTCAAGATTGTTACAATATATATGTAAAAAGTAACTTTTTCCTTAAAGAGCTGGACCTCAGTAACAATGACCCACTGGATTCAGGAGTGGAGCATATCTCTACTTGACTGAAGACATGACACTGTAATGTGGAGTGGCAGGTGCAATACCCGCCTTCATCACCAGAGGTCAGTCTCACCTGAGTATTGACTTGCTCCCTAATGGCACCTTGACCTAACTCACCTGCAGCTCATTAAACGCTGTTTATGAAGACTTTCATTCACAGTGGATCTCTGAGAAGTATTGCCAGTTCATATGTGTAGCAACCTTTGTTTGATCTCATCTCTTGGATTTATTTGGTTTGCCTAGACCCGTTTCTGGACTTTTTTTTTCTGTTTTTGAACACTCTTTGGGACCTTTTCTGTGAGATGATCTGTAATGTTTCATGTTTGCTTTTTTTTGTTTTACATTTTTGACTGTCTCTGAATCTGAATCTGTTTGTGATTTATGAGGCTGTGTTCTGAATAAACGGGAATCATGGATTCACACCCATCTGGAGAGCCTTCATTACATGGAGATATTAAGGTGGGTATTTAATTTAGCCTTATGTCAGTTTGAACTTGTTTGCACTGCACTCGAACGCCTCAACATGACAATGCAGCAGCTTGCATATGGCGGACAGCAGCCGGTGCATTTTAATCCGCTTAATTGTCTCCTTAATTCTCATATTTTTCGTGGTACGGTCTTTAATTAGGCTCATTTCAGTTAAGTGTTGAATTACATCGCATTGCTACTGTTTTCTATGATTTTAAATTTCTATCAGTTGCAACAGAAACCAATTTCATTCATGATATGCTTTCAGTAGTCAAGATTGTTACAATATATATGTAAAAAGTAACTTTTTCCTTAAAGAGCTGGACCTCAGTAACAATGACCCACTGGATTCAGGAGTGGAGCATATCTCTACTTGACTGAAGACATGACACTGTAATGTGGAGTGGCAGGTGCAATACCCGCCTTCATCACCAGAGGTCAGTCTCACCTGAGTATTGACTTGCTCCCTAATGGCACCTTGACCTAACTCACCTGCAGCTCATTAAACGCTGTTTATGAGGACTTTCATTCACAGTGGATCTCTGAGAAGTATTGCCAGTTCATATGTGTAGCAACCTTTGTTTGATCTCATCTCTTGGATTTATTTGGTTTGCCTAGACCCGTTTCTGGACTTTTTTTTCTGTTTTTGAACACTCTTTGGGACCTTTTCTGTGAGATGATCTGTAATGTTTCATGTTTGCTTTTTTTTTTTGTTTTACATTTTTGACTGTCTCTGAATCTGTTTGTGATTTATGAGGCTGTGTTCTGAATAAACGGGAATCATGGATTCACACCCATCTGGAGAGCCTTCATTACATGGAGATATTAAGGTGGGTATTTAATTTAGCCTTATGTCAGTTTGAACTTGTTTGCACTGCACTCGAACACCTCAACATGACAATGCAGCAGCTTGCATATGGCGGATAGCAGCCGGTGCATTTTAATCCTCTTAATTGTCTCCTTAATTCTCATATTTTTCGTGGTACGGTCTTTAATTAGGCTCATTTCAGTTAAGTGTTGAATTACATCGCATTGCTACTGTTTTCTATGATTTTAAATTTCTATCAGTTGCAACAGAAACCAATTTCATTCATGATATGCTTTCAGTAGTCAAGATTGTTACAATATATATGTAAAAAGTAACTTTTTCCTTAAAGAGCTGGACCTCAGTAACAATGACCCACTGGATTCAGGAGTGGAGCATATCTCTACTTGACTGAAGACATGACACTGTAATGTGGAGTGGCAGGTGCAATACCCGCCTTCATCACCAGAGGTCAGTCTCACCTGAGTATTGACTTGCTCCCTAATGGCACCTTGACCTAACTCACCTGCAGCTCATTAAACGCTGTTTATGAAGACTTTCATTCACAGTGGATCTCTGAGAAGTATTGCCAGTTCATATGTGTAGCAACCTTTGTTTGATCTCATCTCTTGGATTTATTTGGTTTGCCTAGACCTGTTTCTGGACTTTTTTTCTGTTTTTGAACACTCTTTGGGACCTTTTCTGTGAGATGATCTGTAATGTTTCATGTTTGCTTTTTCTTGTTTTACATTTTGACTGTCTCTGAATCTGAATCTGTTTGTGATTTATGAGGCTGTGTTCTGAATAAACGGGAATCATGGATTCACACCCATCTGGAGAGCCTTCATTACATGGAGATATTAAGGTGGGTATTTAATTTAGCCTTATGTCAGTTTGAACTTGTTTGCACTGCACTCGAACGCCTCAACATGACAATGCAGCAGCTTGCATATGGCAGATAGCAGCCGGTGCATTTTAATCCGCTTAATTGTCTCCTTAATTCTCATATTTTTCGTGGTACGGTCTTTAATTAGGCTCATTTCAGTTAAGTGTTGAATTACATCGCATTGCTACTGTTTTCTATGATTTTAAATTTCTATCAGTTGCAACAGAAACCAATTTCATTCATGATATGCTTTCAGTAGTCAAGATTGTTACAATATATATGTAAAAAGTAACTTTTTCCTTAAAGAGCTGGACCTCAGTAACAATGACCCACTGGATTCAGGAGTGGAGCATATCTCTACTTGACTGAAGACATGACACTGTAATGTGGAGTGGCAGGTGCAATACCCGCCTTCATCACCAGAGGTCAGTCTCACCTGAGTATTGACTTGCTCCCTAATGGCACCTTGACCTAACTCACCTGCAGCTCATTAAACGCTGTTTATGAAGACTTTCATTCACAGTGGATCTCTGAGAAGTATTGCCAGTTCATATGTGTAGCAACCTTTGTTTGATCTCATCTCTTGGATTTATTTGGTTTGCCTAGACCTGTTTCTGGACTTTTTTTTCTGTTTTTGAACACTCTTTGGGACCTTTTCTGTGAGATGATCTGTAATGTTTCATGTTTGCTTTTTTTTGTTTTATTTTACATTTTTGACTGTCTCTGAATCTGTTTGTGATTTATGAGGCTGTGTTCTGAATAAACGGGAATCATGGATTCACACCCATCTGGAGAGCCTTCATTACATGGAGATATTAAGGTGGGTATTTAATTTAGCCTTATGTCAGTTTGAACTTGTTTGCACTGCACTCGAACGCCTCAACATGACAATGCAGCAGCTTGCATATGGCGGATAGCAGCCGGTGCATTTTAATCCTCTTAATTGTCTCCTTAATTCTCATATTTTTCGTGGTACGGTCTTTAATTAGGCTCATTTCAGTTAAGTGTTGAATTACATCGCATTGCTACTGTTTACTATGATTTTAAATTTCTATCAGTTGCAACAGAAACCAATTTCATTCATGATATGCTTTCAGTAGTCAAGATTGTTACAATATATATGTAAAAAGTAACTTTTTCCTTAAAGAGCTGGACCTCAGTAACAATGACCCACTGGATTCAGGAGTGGAGCATATCTCTACTTGACTGAAGACATGACACTGTAATGTGGAGTGGCAGGTGCAATACCCGCCTTCATCACCAGAGGTCAGTCTCACCTGAGTATTGACTTGCTCCCTAATGGCACCTTGACCTAACTCACCTGCAGCTCATTAAACGCTGTTTATGAGGACTTTCATTCACAGTGGATCTCTGAGAAGTATTGCCAGTTCATATGTGTAGCAACCTTTGTTTGATCTCATCTCTTGGATTTATTTGGTTTGCCTAGACCCGTTTCTGGACTTTTTTTTTCTGTTTTTGAACACTCTTTGGGACCTTTTCTGTGAGATGATCTGTAATGTTTCATGTTTGCTTTTTTTTGTTTTACATTTTTGACTGTCTCTGAATCTGAATCTGTTTGTGATTTATGAGGCTGTGTTCTGAATAAACGGGAATCATGGATTCACACCCATCTGGAGAGCCTTCATTACATGGAGATATTAAGGTGGGTATTTAATTTAGCCTTATGTCAGTTTGAACTTGTTTGCACTGCACTCGAACGCCTCAACATGACAATGCAGCAGCTTGCATATGGCGGATAGCAGCCGGTGCATTTTAATCCTCTTAATTGTCTCCTTAATTCTCATATTTTTCGTGGTACGGTCTTTAATTAGGCTCATTTCAGTTAAGTGTTGAATTACATCGCATTGCTACTGTTTTCTATGATTTTAAATTTCTATCAGTTGCAACAGAAACCAATTTCATTCATGATATGCTTTCAGTAGTCAAGATTGTTACAATATATATGTAAAAAGTAACTTTTTCCTTAAAGAGCTGGACCTCAGTAACAATGACCCACTGGATTCAGGAGTGGAGCATATCTCTACTTGACTGAAGACATGACACTGTAATGTGGAGTGGCAGGTGCAATACCCGCCTTCATCACCAGAGGTCAGTCTCACCTGAGTATTGACTTGCTCCCTAATGGCACCTTGACCTAACTCACCTGCAGCTCATTAAACGCTGTTTATGAAGACTTTCATTCACAGTGGATCTCTGAGAAGTATTGCCAGTTCATATGTGTAGCAACCTTTGTTTGATCTCATCTCTTGGATTTATTTGGTTTGCCTAGACCTGTTTCTGGACTTTTTTTTTTCTGTTTTTGAACACTCTTTGGGACCTTTTCTGTGAGATGATCTGTAATGTTTCATGTTTGCTATTTTACATTTTTGACTGTCTCTGAATCTGTTTGTGATTTATGAGGCTGTGTTCTGAATAAACGGGAATCATGGATTCACACCCATCTGGAGAGCCTTCATTACATGGAGATATTAAGGTGGGTATTTAATTTAGCCTTATGTCAGTTTGAACTTGTTTGCACTGCACTCGAACGCCTCAACATGACAATGCAGCAGCTTGCATATGGCGGATAGCAGCCGGTGCATTTTAATCCGCTTAATTGTCTCCTTAATTCTCATATTTTTCGTGGTACGGTCTTTAATTAGGCTCATTTCAGTTAAGTGTTGAATTACATCGCATTGCTACTGTTTTCTATGATTTTAAATTTCTATCAGTTGCAACAGAAACCAATTTCATTCATGATATGCTTTCAGTAGTCAAGATTGTTACAATATATATGTAAAAAGTAACTTTTTCCTTAAAGAGCTGGACCTCAGTAACAATGACCCACTGGATTCAGGAGTGGAGCATATCTCTACTTGACTGAAGACATGACACTGTAATGTGGAGTGGCAGGTGCAATACCCGCCTTCATCACCAGAGGTCAGTCTCACCTGATTATTGACTTGCTCCCTAATGGCACCTTGACCTAACTCACCTGCAGCTCATTAAACGCTGTTTATGAAGACTTTCATTCACAGTGGATCTCTGAGAAGTATTGCCAGTTCATATGTGTAGCAACCTTTGTTTGATCTCATCTCTTGGATTTATTTGGTTCGCCTAGACCCGTTTCTGGACTTTTTTTTTCTGTTTTTGAACACTCTTTGGGACCTTTTCTGTGAGATGATCTGTAATGTTTCATGTTTGCTTTGTTTTACATTTTTGACTGTCTCTGAATCTGAATCTGTTTGTGATTTATGAGGCTGTGTTCTGAATAAACGGGAATCATGGATTCACACCCATCTGGAGAGCCTTCATTACATGGAGATATTAAGGTGGGTATTTAATTTAGCCTTATGTCAGTTTGAACTTGTTTGCACTGCACTCGAACGCCTCAACATGACAATGCAGCAGCTTGCATATGGCGGATAGCAGCCGGTGCATTTTAATCCTCTTAATTGTCTCCTTAATTCTCATATTTTTCGTGGTACGGTCTTTAATTAGGCTCATTTCAGTTAAGTGTTGAATTACATCGCATTGCTACTGTTTTCTATGATTTTAAATTTCTATCAGTTGCAACAGAAACCAATTTCATTCATGATATGCTTTCAGTAGTCAAGATTGTTACAATATATATGTAAAAAGTAACTTTGTAACTCATTCCTTAAAGAGCTGGACCTCAGTAACAATGACCCACTGGATTCAGGAGTGGAGCATATCTCTACTTGACTGAAGACATGACACTGTAATGTGGAGTGGCAGGTGCAATACCCGCCTTCATCACCAGAGGTCAGTCTCACCTGAGTATTGACTTGCTCCCTAATGGCACCTTGACCTAACTCACCTGCAGCTCATTAAACGCTGTTTATGAAGACTTTCATTCACAGTGGATCTCTGAGAAGTATTGCCAGTTCAAATGTGTAGCAACCTTTCTCATCTCTTGGATTTATTTGGTTTGCCTAGACCCGTTTCTGGACTTTTTTTTTCTGTTTTTGAACAGAAACCAATTTCATTCATGATATGCTTTCAGTAGTCAAGATTTTTACAATATATATGTAAAAAGTAACTTTGTAACTCATTCCTTAAAGAGCTGGACCTCAGTAACAATGACCCACTGGATTCAGGAGTGGAGCATATCTCTACTTGACTGAAGACATGACACTGTAATGTGGAGTGGCAGGTGCAATACCCGCCTTCATCACCAGAGGTCAGTCTCACCTGAGTATTGACTTGCTCCCTAATGGCACCTTGACCTAACTCACCTGCAGCTCATTAAACGCTGTTTATGAAGACTTTCATTCACAGTGGATCTCTGAGAAGTATTGCCGGTTCATATGTGTAGCAACCTTTGTTTGATCTCATCTCTTGGATTTATTTGGTTTGCCTAGACCCGTTTCTGGACTTTTTTTTTCTGTTTTTGAACACTCTTTGGGACCTTTTCTGTGAGATGATCTGTAATGTTTCATGTTTGCTTTTTTTTGTTTTACATTTTTGACTGTCTCTGAATCTGAATCTGTTTGTGATTTATGAGGCTGTGTTCTGAATAAACGGGAATCATGGATTCACACCCATCTGGAGAGCCTTCATTACATGGAGATATTAAGGTGGGTATTTAATTTAGCCTTATGTCAGTTTGAACTTGTTTGCACTGCACTCGAACGCCTCAACATGACAATGCAGCAGCTTGCATATGGCGGATAGCAGCCGGTGCATTTTAATCCGCTTAATTGTCTCCTTAATTCTCATATTTTTCGTGGTACGGTCTTTAATTAGGCTCATTTCAGTTAAGTGTTGAATTACATCGCATTGCTACTGTTTTCTATGATTTTAAATTTCTATCAGTTGCAACAGAAACCAATTTCATTCATGATATGCTTTCAGTAGTCAAGATTGTTACAATATATATGTAAAAAGTAACTTTTTCCTTAAAGAGCTGGACCTCAGTAACAATGACCCACTGGATTCAGGAGTGGAGCATATCTCTACTTGACTGAAGACATGACACTGTAATGTGGAGTGGCAGGTGCAATACCCGCCTTCATCACCAGAGGTCAGTCTCACCTGAGTATTGACTTGCTCCCTAATGGCACCTTGACCTAACTCACCTGCAGCTCATTAAACGCTGTTTATGAGGACTTTCATTCACAGTGGATCTCTGAGAAGTATTGCCAGTTCAAATGTGTAGCAACCTTTCTCATCTCTTGGATTTATTTGGTTTGCCTAGACCCGTTTCTGGACTTTTTTTTCTGTTTTTGAACAGAAACCAATTTCATTCATGATATGCTTTCAGTAGTCAAGATTTTTACAATATATATGTAAAAAGTAACTTTGTAACTCATTCCTTAAAGTAATGAACCTCAGTAACAATGACCCACTGGATTCAGGAGTGGAGCATATCTCTACTTGACTGAAGACATGACACTGTAATGTGGAGTGGCAGGTGCAATACCCGCCTTCATCACCAGAGGTCAGTCTCACCTGAGTATTGACTTGCTCCCTAATGGCACCTTGACCTAACTCACCTGCAGCTCATTAAACGCTGTTTATGAGGACTTTCATTCACAGTGGATCTCTGAGAAGTATTGCCAGTTCAAATGTGTAGCAACCTTTCTCATCTCTTGGATTTATTTGGTTTGCCTAGACCCGTTTCTGGACTTTTTTTTTCTGTTTTTGAACACTCTTTGGGACCTTTTCTGTGAGATGATCTGTAATGTTTCATGTTTGCTTTTTTTTGTTTTACATTTTTGACTGTCTCTGAATCTGAATCTGTTTGTGATTTATGAGGCTGTGTTCTGAATAAACGGGAATCATGGATTCACACCCATCTGGAGAGCCTTCATTACATGGAGATATTAAGGTGGGTATTTAATTTAGCCTTATGTCAGTTTGAACTTGTTTGCACTGCACTCGAACGCCTCAACATGACAATGCAGCAGCTTGCATATGGCGGATAGCAGCCGGTGCATTTTAATCCGCTTAATTGTCTCCTTAATTCTCATATTTTTCGTGGTACGGTCTTTAATTAGGCTCATTTCAGTTAAGTGTTGAATTACATCGCATTGCTACTGTTTTCTATGATTTTAAATTTCTATCAGTTGCAACAGAAACCAATTTCATTCATGATATGCTTTCAGTAGTCAAGATTGTTACAATATATATGTAAAAAGTAACTTTGTAACTCATTCCTTAAAGTAATGATCCTCAGTAACAATGACCCACTGGATTCAGGAGTGGAGCATATCTCTACTTGACTGAAGACATGACACTGTAATGTGGAGTGGCAGGTGCAATACCCGCCTTCATCACCAGAGGTCAGTCTCACCTGAGTATTGACTTGCTCCCTAATGGCACCTTGACCTAACTCACCTGCAGCTCATTAAACGCTGTTTATGAGGACTTTCATTCACAGTGGATCTCTGAGAAGTATTGCCAGTTCAAATGTGTAGCAACCTTTCTCATCTCTTGGATTTATTTGGTTTGCCTAGACCCGTTTCTGGACTTTTTTTTTCTGTTTTTGAACACTCTTTGGGACCTTTTCTGTGAGATGATCTGTAATGTTTCATGTTTGCTTTTTTTTTTTTATTTTACATTTTTGACTGTCTCTGAATCTGTTTGTGATTTATGAGGCTGTGTTCTGAATAAACGGGAATCATGGATTCACACCCATCTGGAGAGCCTTCATTACATGGAGATATTAAGGTGGGTATTTAATTTAGCCTTATGTCAGTTTGAACTTGTTTGCACTGCACTTGAACGCCTCAACATGACAATGCAGCAGCTTGCATATGGCGGATAGCAGCCGGTGCATTTTAATCCGCTTAATTTTCTGTTTTTTTGTGGTGACGTCTTTAATTTTGCAGAAATTCAGTTGGAACGTATTTCAAGTGCAATCGAATCCATCCCTATTACAAAGAAGGCGCTTACATGTATTGTGTTACCCCAGCTGGCTTTTAATCTACTTATTTTTCGTTTTGATCATCAATGTTTTTAATTTAGTCTTCTTTCAGTTCAAACTTATTTGCACTGCAATCGAATGCCTCACACTGACAATGCAGCAGCTTGCATATGGCGGATAGCGGCAGGTGCATTTTATTCCGCTTAATTTTCTTATTTTTTTGTGGTCACGTCTAATTTTGCTGAAATGCAGTTGGGACGTCTTTCTAGTGCAATAGAATGTGTAACGATCACAAAGAAGGTGCTTCCTTATGGCGCTTAGCGGCCCGTTCATTTTAATCCACTTAATTTTCTTGTTTTTTTTTGTGGTGACGTCTTTGATTTGGCTGAAATACAGTTGGAACTTTTCCACCGCAGTCGAACGTGTCACAGGGACAACGCATGCGTTTGCATATGGCGGATAGCGGCAGGTGCATTCTAATCCATTTAATTTTCTTATTTTTTTGTGGTGACGTCTAATTTGCCTGAAATGCAGTTGGAACTTCTTTCTAGTGCAATCGACTGCGTCCCAATTACAAATAAGGTGCTTACATGTATTGGGTTGCCCCAGCTGGCTTGTCATCGTTGTAATGTCTTTAATTTAGTCTTATTTCAGTTCGACCGTCTTTCCACCGCAATCGAACGCATCACAAAGACAACGCAGGCGCTTGCATATGGCGGCAGATGGATTTTAATCCGCTTAATTGTCTTTTTTTTATGGTGACGTCTTTAATTTAGCTGAAATTCAGTGGGAACGTCTTTCTAGTGCAATCGAAGGCATCCCAATTACAAAGAAGGTGGTTACATGTATTGGGTTGCCCCAGCGGGCTTTTAATCGCCTTGTTTTGATCGTTGTAATGTCTTTAATTTAGTCTTATTTCAGTTCGAACTAATTTCCACCGCAATCGAACGCGTCGCATGGACAACGCAGGCGCTTGCATATGGCCGATAGCGGAAGGTGGATTTTTCATCCGCTTCATTTTCTTGTTCTCTGTGGTGACGTCTTTATTTTGGCTGAAATTCAGTTTGAACATCTTTCTACTGCGATCGAATGCATCACAATGACAAAGAATGCGCTTGCATATGGCGGATAGCGGCAGGTTCATTTTAACCCACTTAATTTTCTTGTTCTTTGTGGTCACGTCTTTAATTTGGCTGAAATTCAATAGGATCGTCTTTCTACTGCGATCGAATGCGTCACAATTGCAAAGAACGCGCTTTCATATGGCGGCAGGTCGATTTTTAATCCGCTTAATTTTCTTGTTCTTTGTGGTCACGTCTTTAATTTGGCTGAAATTCAGTTGGAACTTCTTTCTACTGCTATCAACTGCGTCCCAATTACAAATGAGGTGCTTACATGTATTGGGTTGCCCCAGCTGGCTTGTATTCTCCTAATTTTTTGTTTCGATCGTTGTATTGTCTTTAATGTAGTCTTATTTCAGTTCGAACCTCTTTCCACCGCAATCGAACGCGTGACAAGGACAACGCAGGCGCGTGCATGTGGCGGATAGCGGCAGGTTGATTTTTAATCCGCTTAATTTTCTTGTTTTTTTTTATGGTGACGTCTTTAATTTGGCTGAAATTCAGTTGGAACGTCTTTCCACCGCAATCGAACGCCTCACAATAATACCACAGGCTTTTGCATATGGCGGATAGCAGCACGTGGATTTTTCATCCGCATAATTTTCTTGTTTTTTATGGTGACGTCTTTAATTTGGCTGAAATTCAGTTGGAAATTCTTTCTAGTGCAATTGAATGTGTAACAATAACAAAAAGGGCTTGCATATGGCGGCTAGCGGCAGGTGGATTTTAATCCGATTAATTTTCTTGTTTTTTTTATGGTGACGTCTTTAATTTGGCCGAAATTCAGTTGTAATTTCTTTCGAGTGCAATCGAATGCGTCACAATTACAACAAAGTTGCTTACATGTATTGGGTTGCCCCAGCTGGCTTTTATTCTCCTCATTTATTGTTTTGATCGTTGTAATGTCTCTAATTTAGTCTTATTTCAGGTGGAACTTCTTTCCGCCGCAATCGAACACGTGACAAAGACGAAGCAGGCGCTTGGATATGGCGGATAGCGGCGGGTTGATTTTTAATCCGCTTAATTTTCTTTCTTTTTTTATGGTGACGTCTTTCATTTAGCTGAAATTCAGCTGGAATGTCTTTCTAGTGCAATCGACTGCGTCCCAATTACAAATAAGGTGCTTACATGTATTGGGTTGCCCCAGCTGGCTTGTCATCGTTGTAATGTCTTTAATTTAGTCTTATTTCAGTTCGACCGTCTTTCCACCGCAATCGAACGCGTCACAAAAACAAAGAAGGCGCTTGCATATGGCGGCCCGTGGATTTTAACCCGCTTAATTTTTTTTTTTGTGTTGACGTCTTTAATTTGGCTGAAATTCAGCTCGAATTTCTTTCCACCCAATCGAACGCGTCTCAATGACAATGCAGGCGCTTGCATATGGCGGATAGCGGCAGGTTGATTTTAATCCGCTTAATTTTCTTTTTTTTTTTGTGGTGACGTCTTTAATTTGGCTTAAATTCAGTTGGAACGTCTTTCAGTTGCAAGCGAATGCGTCACAATTACAAAGAAAGGGCTTGCGTATGGCAGATATCATTTACTGTGTCTTGGAGAGATGGATGTATTTACACTCGTATAACATATGGCTAAAATTTGTCTCAAACTAAGAATGTGACGAATGTACCCTTTTGATCCCGACTTGATTTTAAACTCATAATGACCCAACAAAACTATAGACCTGCTTCACTGAAGAAAATGTGCAGTTTACCACATAATAAAAGAGCAATTTAAAATTAAGTTTACATCAATGACATTTTTGTTCTGGAACTTTTTGATCTTTGGTAAGAGTTTGTCGCTCACCACAACAGCAAATCCACATATAGCAAGTATCTGCTGATATGTTATACTGTCAACCATTAGTGACTTATTATTTTGTCAAATGAACATGTGTGGTTTTAATGATGCAGGCTAGATTCTTTTATGAGGTAAAAAACCTATCGAGCAGATAGGTAAATGTGGTTGTGCCACACAGTAATTTTTACCCTCCTGCTTTTCCCTCATTTCCCTTATGACTGCCAAAAGCACATAGGTATGTCTGGTTGGAAACCTAAGAGGTGAAATGCAGTCTTTGTCACCACAAGATAAAGCTCAAAGTCAGCGACTGCTCGGACTGCTATGAAAGGTAAGTCACGTTACGCTTTTCTAATGTAAGTTAACGCAACAGAATTTAAGTTAACCTAAGTTCACTAACATAAGTTATTTAGTTGGCAGAAGAAAAAAATATAGTTTAACAAAATCCACTACAGAAAGTAAATATTATCTGAAATAGATTTTGTATTTGTTTGTTATTGGTTATTTTGATCAAATAACTTTATTCAGTTTATGCTTTGAAATGCATTTCAAGGTGTGAAACATCCAATTAGGGTTTGGCAATATAAAAGTATTTACTGTAATAAATTGTCACTATGTCAAAGTATGCTTTTCTGATCATACATGGATATTGCAGTATTTTAAGATATTCTCCAGCTGCATGCTGAGTACAAAGAGAGCAACATTAGTCCCGTTTAATTGGATTTAGTGCAGCACAGTGTGAAATGTTCAATAAAAATAATTGGAATAGTGTTTAATTTTTAAATTGTGAACCTACACTGTCTGTTCCAACTTATCAGATGTCAGAAATCATAAACTTCTTGAAGTGTTGTGGTAGTATGTTTTTGCCATAGCACCCACTTCTATAATGAATAGTAATTTAGTGTTGGAATTGAACATGACTATCCTAAATACCTTTTACCTTAAATACACCTTGGACATAAATATAATTCTTATCCATGCAGGAGGTGTCAATGGTCTATCCACAGGGGACGACAAGTAAAGAGATCCGTCAGGCACGACTCTGTGTCTGTCATTCCAAAGTGTATCTCTTCAAATGGATGGAATTTGTGTACAGGTGAAAGCAGCTTACACATACAGGTTTACAAGGTCTTAGCAACAGCATTCTATTGCTGCATATTACAGGTGTGGGCGGGGTGGCCATTTGAACTTGAACTTTGCACTTGAGTATGATATTACCAAATACTCAATATTAATCTTGTTCAGAATGTACAAAGACTGTTTCTGCACTGCAAAAATATGGTTACAGTGCAACCTATAAAGGTACTTCATGTGCTAATGAGCAAGTTTACTTATGTTTAACTGAAATATCTTTGTTTAAAATGAAGCGAAGCAAAGCAAACATTTCAGGTGACCAAAAGCATTTCAAACATCTTTGCCCAGTTCCATTTTTGGTATCCATACACTGCATGAAATGCTGCACTTTACAACTTAAATTCATACAATCAGAGTCTAAAGTTTTCTATCATTATGTGCCTACAGGGTTTCTCAAGATCTGCGTTTACACCAAATCGACATGATTGCTGATGAAATAGCAGGGAGTTCAGCAACTTTGTCAAAAATGGCCAAAAAGGTGAGAGAGGCTTGTGATGTCAATGGAGAACTCAGAAGAAGGAAAGGACAGCACATTGGAGGACGCTGGCAGCTCATTGTTAGACGAGAGTCACGTCAGGCATAAAATCACTCCGTCACTTAATTTTGATCTACATATCAAGTTCCTCACTAAGACTGCATTTACGTAACATTGCTCGTCTTCGCCCGTTCCTGACCAGTAATGATGCAAAAACTTTGGTTCATGCCTTCGTTATGTCCCATACTGATTACTGTAACTCCCTCTTTGTTGGTCTCCCTGTAAAGTCTATACAAAAGCTACAGTACATTCAGAACTCTGCAGCTAGAGTTCTAACCCATACTAAGCGTTCAGCTCACATCACCCCCATTCTCTTTCAGCTACACTGGCTACCGGTCCCTTCCCGTATAAAGTTTAAAATTTTACTACTCACTTTCAAAGCCCTGCAGAACCTGCTCCCCCCTACCTCAGAGAACTGCTGACCTCTTATACTCCCTCTTGCTCTCTCAGGTCTTCTTGTAATAACTTACTTGCCACGCACCAGACTTTCCACTTTGGGAGGGAGGTCCTTCAGTGCCACAGCCCCCAAACTCCGGAATTCTCTTCCTCAATCCCTCTGGGACTGCTCTTCTTTCTCCTCCTTCAAATCTGACTTAAAGACTTTTCACTTTCATGAGCATTTTTCTTCCTCCTCCACTGCTTAGTGTTTTGTTTGTTTGTTTGCCCATGCTATGTGAAGCGACCATGGGCTTGTGAAAGGCGCTATATAAATGTAAATTATTATTATTGTTTTATTATTCTTATTATTGTTTTATTTTTATTATTATTATTATTATTATTATTATTATTATTATTATAATAAAAGAAAGGCAGGTGTATTAATGAGGATAGCGTTTGGTATAGTCTTGATCTTGAATGGACATACATTTCTTAATTTCTATTGCTATTAATCTTAACCATTTTTGGCAATGCGTCTTATGTGACAGGTGGTAACACTACTGAAAGGCTGTTTAAGGCTGAGGTGACATCCTACACAAGTCTCTCATGACTGACATTAACTTGCATTTATAAAGGTTTATCACATCAAATATTGGTTGTCATAAAGGCGGGTTCTGTCAAGTTCAAAGTTGACGTAATGAATACGCCAATTTACAGATTTATGTCAGTATCAGGTAACGTTATTTCACTTTCTGGGTCAAATAACATAGCATGTTATGTCAACTGATGTTTTGGCGTTGTCATATCTTTTTGACAGTTCTCCTATTCCTAATAGTGTCCATTTCACAAGCAATTCTTAAAAACACATCATAGAACTCATAGGACATTTTAATGTTGGATGTTGCATCACTTTCTAGGGTTAGCAGATTCTGGCACATTTTCAAGCCCAGGTACTTTACAGAAGACACCAAATATACTGTTCACAAAAGCAGCCTTTATAACAATTAATGCCTGTTGGAGCCTTTATAAATGTTTATGTAGGTTTATGTTTGTTGTCAGGAAAGACTAATGGAGGTTGTCATGCAGCTTTATGAAGGCCCTTTGGTAAAGCATTACCTAAAAGGTTAATATATTATGTAATTATGAGAGTAAGACACTGACGTGTCATATACAAGCTTTTGCAGTTTAAGAGGTCAATCCCTGTCCTGGCTTATTACACATTAACCATAAGAACAGCACTGCAAACTGGCTGTTTTTCTTAATTTTTAATACTTTGTAACAGAAGGTGGGAGTGGGTGGCAGGATATGGCCATTTAAGCAGTTAACGCGATACTGCTTTCCTTTTTATCTAATTTAGTATGGAAGAGAGCGGATGGCTGGGGGCTGGAGGTAGAGGAAGTGGGTGTTCGGCATGCTTGGTGTGAAAGTTGGGGACACAAAGAAAGCCAGTTCTTTGCCTCATCGGGCGGAGGTCCAGAGGGGAACTCATGCCACTCATCACTCAACATGTCAGGAGGGGATCCAGTATCCTAAGTAATGAGTGGCGTGCCTACTGGCAGGCTCTACCTCAGCTTGGCTACAGGCATTACACAGTCAATCACAGTGTATCATATGTGGATGCTCAGACAGGGGCTCACACCCAGCAAATAGAGAGGGCCTGGACAACATACAAGGAAACAGTTTGGAGGCTTAGAGGTAACCGGAGAGAAGAGCTACTGAAGAATCACTTGACTGTAATTGAATGGTATGAATGGCTAGCAAAAAAAAAAACGCATCATAACGGGCCTCTAGGACAGCTAATTCATGATCTTGGAAAACTCCATGAATGAGATGCCACATTAAACTCAACCTGACTTTAGTCCTATTCATTTAGCAGGCAAACTGTAAAGACTGTACATGCATTTTTGCACTAATGTTCCTGCAGTTACAATATAGTTAAGGTTGAAGAAATTTAAAATGTGTAAAATTTTATTAATTAATTTGCGCAACAAATTGTCATGTCTTGGTTGTCAAAGTAAATACTACTTTTAAATGTTTAGCAAATAGCTATTACAAAACATTAACTCATATTTGTTTATTATGTAAGAAAAATTCTAACAACTCATTTGTTCTCTTTTGATAAATTGTATTTTATGGTTGAATAAAATTCAAGAATTTGTGTGCCAGCTCACATTTAATGCAAGCAATAGTACTGAGTAAATGAGCAACAGTCTGACAATGTCTATACATTGTTTTTTGTTTCCACTTTAGATTAGGGGCTGCAAACTGTTTTATAAATGCTGACCAATTAATGTATAAATGACTTAACAAAAGGACTTTAGTTTGTAAATGGCTTATATGCATTTTTAGATATTCATAAATACGGAATAGTTTCCACTTTAGATTAGGGGATGCAAAATGTTGCAAATAATTTATATGTAATGAACAGATCATTTATAAAACATGAGTAAGAAAGTCAAGCTGGGCTGTACTTGAAGCTTAAATTGCTCTAGGTCATCAGTAGGAAGAAGCTGGTCCATTTTTTTTGGCTTGGTAGGCAGATGTCAGAGTTTAAATCTGATGTGAACAGTTACTGGACTCCAGTGAAAAGAACGCAGCAGTGGGATGATATAAGTAACCCTTCTGATCACTTGTAAGGGCCTGACTGTAATCAAGCCTTGAGATTACAAGGCACTGGACAAGCACTTAGGTGACCTTCCTAGAGAGAAAGGATCAAATTGTCCAGATGCTGCAGTGGAGAAACCTGCATGACAGGTTTGCAGTGACGGTACACAGTCATCAACAACACCAGGTCTTCATACATACGCAGACAGAGAATAAGGAGGTCTCCAGGGAGGTGTGATAACAGTTCTACATATTATTATATGTGGGCCATTATGAAACCCTGATATCTTGTAAAGAGGACACATTCTAGAGTGTACTGCTCAAAAGCCACCACTGCCATTAATGTATAAACAATGAAGAGCAACTCTTAAATACTTGATTAGTTCATGATTTGTAAATCACAAAGTAGAAATTTATAGATGTTATTTTAAGAGGTTTTTTTTGGCTACAAAACACCTAAACCTAAAAGTCGGTAAATATGCCACGAACCTATGAATTTTTATTACAGTATGTACATAACTGATGGATAACTACTGAATTAAGATAAGAACTTATGTGTCTTATAAAGTGTTGTTAATATATTAATTAATAATTTATAGCTCAATTCATCATCAGTTCATATTTAGTTAATTATGAATTATAAATGTTTTATAAATGAATGTTATTAGTGTTACCAGATTAAATGTGAACACACTGAACCAGTGACTGACACAATCTGATTTTCTGCAGTTATCAGATTATGTATAACCACACTGAACCTGTTACTGACACAATCTGATTTTCTGCAGTCATCAGATTGTGTGAACACGCTGAACCAGTTACTGATACAATCTGATTTTCTGCAGTTATCAGATTATGTATAACCACACTGAACCAGTTACTGACACAATCTGATTTTCTGCAGCTATCAGATTAAGTGTAAACACACTGAACCAGTTACTGACATAATCTGATTTGCTGCAGTTATCAGATTATGTATAACCACACTCAACCAATTACTGACACAATCTGATTTTCTGCAGTTATCAGATTATTAAGTGTGAACACACTGAACCAGTTACTGACACAATCTGATTTTCTGCAGTTATCAGATTGTAAACACACTGAACCAGTTACTGACACAGTCTGATTTTCTGCAGTTATCAGATTATTAAATGTATACACACTGAACCAGTGACTGACACAATCTGATTTTCTGCAGTTATCAGATTATTAAATGTAAACACACTGAACTGGTTACTGACACAAACTGATTTTCTGCAATTATCAGATTATTAAGTGTGAACACACTCACTGTTTTTCAATAAAATTTGGCTAATTGTGCACTGAAGAGAAATATCAAAGCATTGAACTGCAGACAATTCTACCAGTTAACCAAAGATTAGATGCATGAAGGAAAAGTCTGTTACCTTCTGAGCGTCATGTCTCTCTGCTCTCTGAATGGTGGGAGTCTGGAGTGGGTTGAATAGCCTAAAACAGGGTTTCTTAACCACAAGTGAGCCACGACACACCCTCTGGTGGTCCTTGGGCCTATACTGAGGAGGATACAGTGGTCCATAGTGGCCACGGATGGTACTTTGGTTGTAATCTTTTTTTTTTTACCGATTATTATTACAATCATACAACAATGGTGCTTCATCTGGTTTTACCCGCTTGTCCAAAAAACAAAACCTACTGCCCCAAAGTTTCAATTGTCCACTTGGGAGTGAAAACTTTTACCAAATTAGCTGCCATTCTGCCTGATTTCAGGTGTAAAATAAGCCTATGTTCATCTGATCTGTTGATATTTAATGTTCAGTGATACACATGACATGTTGTGGCTCCCAGAAATTGCTGTGTTCAATTTCCCAAAAATATGCAAAACAGTTTTTCTTGTTTTCCTGTGGCCTTTCATGCTTTCTAGGGATAAATAGGTGGACGCTGAGGTGGAAGAGGTTGAGGACCTCTGGCCTAAACCCTTGCTAAAGTGTAAGAGCTGCTAGAGTTGAAAAACGCTTTTGGAATGCAGAGAACCTTTTAGTAATGCAAAGCATTCTTTGATTTGTCTTGGTTCAATATAGAACTATACTGTAGAACTCATATACCATATCTATTTTAAGAGTGTACACTCTCAGCAAAAAGGGTTCTATACAATACCAAAGAAGTGTTCTTTGGCTTGTAACAATAGAGGAACTCTTTTCAAAAAGGTTCCGTATAGAACCATCTACAGCATCAATTTTCTCCATTAAGATCAAGGATTATTTCTCAATACAAAGAAGCTTTTAATCATGCAAAATGTTCTTTGCATGTTCTTAGTTCTATATAGCACCATTTTCTTTACTGAAGAATGCTTGAAGGACCATCTTTTTTATGAATCTAGAACTGCAGTGGGACTTCTGAGTACATCCAGCATCGGCCAGCAAGCTTGCAGACTGTTGTCCTTTCACTTTTGTGATATAATCTATACTCTTATAAAGATGGTTCTGCAAGGGTTCTTCAAAGATGGGATATCACAGTTAGCACCTAAAATGCCATAGTAACCTCATGGCAACGCCTTGGCAACCATTTGGGAATAGCTTTAGCTGTACAATCACTATGTATTTTCATCAGGAAATGCACTTTTCCTATTATTATTATTATTATTATTATTATTATTATTTTGTAAGATCCAGAAACCTTAATATTTTTCATCTGTTTCTTTTTGCAGGCATCTTATAATCCATGGGTGTCCAATCGTCTCAGTCTTCAAACGTTTCATCAGGTGTTGTTGGAGTGAAAACCTGCAGCCACACTGGCCTCTGTGGAAAAATCGGACACCCCTGTTATAATCTATCAATATTGTAGTCAATAATCCTAAAGCTAAGTGACATAATGATCATTGAGTGTCAGGCTGGACTTTTGAAGCCCTTTTATAAAATTACAAACACAACTAAAACTGCGCTGTCCTGCAGGAACAGCTTTAAGGTTTACACGGGTTTTGCACAGCGGCAAACTGGCAGGAGAGGGTCGCACTGAAGAGCTCAGTGACTTTAAACATTGCATGTCATAGGATGGCACCTCTTCCACAAACTTCTGTCCTGCTAGATCTGCCTAGACAACTGTGAGTGCTGTTATTGTGATATGGAAGCATCTAGGAGCAACAACAGTTCAGCAAGGAAGTCTCCACATGTGTTTTTTGAAAATAAACATAAAGTTATAATTTGAACCAGTTGTTGTGAACCCCTTCCAGGTTTATTACATACCGCGGCTTATTCACTAGCTACATGGACTACAATGCAAACTACACTTTTAAAAATGATGGCTCTTCAAGGGTTCTTTAGTAAAGGAAATGGCTCTACATAGAACCATGAACACTCAAAGAACCCTTTGCATGATTGAATCATTAAATGGTTCTTCTGATTGGAGAATGTGTTGTATGTGGTTCTACACCAGGGTCATAACTAGGAGCAGAATTTTTCTGAGGTCCATTATTTTCTGAAATATACAGCCAATTCAAAATATAAAATACAGCTTTAATTTCTCATCTAATCACTAATATAGCCGACTATGAAGCCTGGAACCTAAACTAAGTAGCTACTGGAGCTGAACTAAAGCATGCTGGTTTAGCCAGCAACGTTGTGAATGCTCCAAGTAAAGAAATTGTGGTTTGCGTTTTACATTAATATGGAAAAATATACATTAATATATAAATTAGGTTCATAAACTCCTACATTTTTACCATAGCGATGTTATATGTTAGCCTATAGCATGTTTTGCTGCACACCTGAACATCTCAAGCAGTCAAAGTTACTCTGGCACTCTGCATACAGAGATAAACAGAGCAGGCAGTTCAGTCTGTGGCCGAACCACAGCTGTTCTGAGGTCAGCTGAGAACCTCTCACTGCTCATTGAGTAGATGCATCACTTTTTCCACACTGAAGCTAATAAAACTCTTCAGACACTTCAGAGGACCTCAGTCAGAGCCGGTTTATGAGGAGCCTGGCCATTTCCTATTTCCCCCGTTATATCAAAAACAGGACTGTTAAACAGCAGAGGGCACTTGCGAGTGAGTCCTCAATGAATGGGAGTAAATGGCTCAATCCCTAAAAACAAAAAGTTAAAATAGTTGCTAGTCACTTTCCCAGAACATTTCTTTAATTTTAGACAGTAGAAGGATGAATTTCACTAAAAAAACAGAGAAATCTTACCTATATTTTTCCTTTTTTCTACAGCAAACGGGTTTTGAGCAGCAGAAGGTGGGCATTACTGCTAGAGCGTGATGATTGATTGGCAAGCGGAGCAGCTCATTGGCTGTTCGCGCTCACCACCATCATGGCCGTACATGAGGCGCCGTTTTAAACTCCTATAACTCGAGTTTAAAAGCTCTTAAAAAATATAACAGCAGTGTTAAAGTGTTTTATGCTGCTCTGTGTTCAGGAAATGAATGAATTCTTTTACATTGAAAATGTTTCAGCATTTATAAACTATGATTTTGCTGAAATGCTACATCATAACCCATTCATTTTGGACTCACCCGGGAGCGCCCTCTAGCGTTTGAGAAAACCAGAAGACATTGCAGAGCGGGAATTCTCATGTCTACAAGTTCTCTGCCTCAGTGTCCTAACGCTAGCCACGAACGCTAGCTAAATTCCTGAAATAGTTGCAGACAGTAACGGTTGCTAAGCAGTAATTGGAGGGTTTAGAAAATAGCGGCAGATTTTGATTGGCCATAACACAGTGACAGCACTCACAGAGAACCAATCAAATATCATCATGCAGCATAAAAAGTATTCTGTCCCCATTTGATTGAGCGGGCTGGATACTGCGGCTGTGGCCCTGAGTGGACTGTGTAATCATAATGGTGCTGTTTCTGTGTTTAATCTCATGAATGGAGGAAAGTGAAACTACCGAGGTCCGGACCTCGGTGTCCTCATAGCCAGTTACAGCCATGTTCTGTATGGAACCTTTTTGAAAATTGGTTCTATATAGCACCAAAAAGCATTCTTCTATATTTACTTACATCAAGCTTGTAACAATAGAAGAACACTTTTTGGTGCTACGTAGAACCATCTGCAGCACATTCTCCATCAATCTGAAGAACACCTTCTCAATGCAAAGAGCCCTTTAATTATGCAATGGGTTCTTTGAGTGTTCATGCTTCTATATAGAACCATTTTCTTTACTAAAGAACCCTTAAGGAGCCATCTTTTTAAGTGTGTAGTTGAGATGTTCTTAGGTTATAGAAGTGTGTGTGGTAAAACATTGGGCCCGCTGGTGGGCCCTCGCCATTTAAAGGGTTAACACTTAAATAAATATGACTCCATTGTGTTTTTTAAAGTCCACTGACTACATGCACAGCTTAATGTAACCATTATTTTCACACTATTTTGTCAGGCACAAATGGAAAAAAAAAAGATCTTTTTTGTTCTCTGCTTCAGTAATGCTTAAAGTAGTTCTTCAACACCAACAGCTTCGTAATGTTAGCTTTGAAAAGACAACAAGATCATGTTTGTAATCCAAAGGGTTCAATAAAAACAACTACTCGAATGAACTGTGTCATTTCAGGATTTATAATTTTGCATTTAATTATATTGAGGCGCACTGTAGAACTGAATTTCGACTAAACCACATCTAATGGTGGAGTCGCAGATATTGTAAAGTAATAGTGCTGCTAAGCACCAGAGCAGGCATGGCTGATGTTTGCACAGCTTAGCGTCACATGCTCTCTGGTGATTGCACTGGCCTAAAAGACAACAAAAGGAAGGGTCAGTAACACTGAGCACAAAGAGCTCCCGATGAGGCTGCTGTAAATCATCATACTCACACAGGCTAAACATATGATGAGTATGAGTATGATGCTCAAAATAGAAAACAAAATGTGAAAAAATAGGGACCATATGTACAAACTGGGGAGCCTTAGGATATGAGTTAAAAGGGAATTCCACCAGTTTTGAATATTCGCTGCATAATTAGGTGGTTAAGATGTAAACAGAGTGGTTCACAGTGGTTTGGTGTGAAATGCTCTGTTCTAGAGAAACTTGCTGAGTCAGGATTGTTCACAGTGGTGGTGATAGGAACCAGACGTCCACCTCTAAAAGCTCCCTCACAGAAAGTTTTTATAACCCTGTTTCTTAGAAAGTTGCAAAAATTGAAAGAATGCAATGATGTGCAAATCATTTAAACCCAAATATTTAATTGAAAATTGTACAAAGACAAAATATCCAATGGTGAAACTGAGACATTTTATTGTTTTTTAAAAAGTATGTGCCCATTTTGAATTTAATGCATGCAGCATGTTATAAAAAAGCGGAAACAGGGGCAACAAAAGACAGGTAAAGTTGTGTGATGCTAAAAAACTCCCCGTCGAACATCTCACAAATAATTAGTTTAATTGGCTTTCAGAAGTAAAGATGAGGAGGGGTTCACCACTCTGTGAAAGACTGCACGATCGAATAGTGCAACAATTCAAGAATAATGTTTCTCAACATAAAATAGCAAAGAACTTTTGTTTTTCATCTACGGTACATAATAACATTAAAAGATTCAGAGAATCTAGAGAATACTAAGTATGGAAGGGACAAAGCCAAAACCCGATATTGGCTGGCCGTGATCTTTAGGCCCCCAGATAGCACTGCATTAAAAACAGACATGATCCTGTAGTGGAAATCACTGCATGGGCTCAGAAACACTTCTGAAAAACACTGTCATCACTACATCCACAAATGCAAGTTAAAACTCTACCATGCAAAGAAGAAACCATATATGAACAGAAACGCTGCCACGTTCTCTGGGCCCAAGCTCATTTAAGATGGACTGAAGAAAAGTGCAAAAGTGTTCTGTGGTCCAAAGAAATAAAATTTAAAATTCTTTTTGGAAGAAAGTCTTGCTTATTTTAGCAAGACAATGCCGAACCACATTCTGCATGTGTTTCCATAGCATTGCTCTGTAGTAAAAGAGTCTGTCACCCTTTGAAAACATTTGGCGCATTATGAAATGAAAAATATGGAAAAGGAGACTCCCGAACTGCTGAGCAGCTGAAATCCTATATCAACAAGAATGGGAAAACATTTCACTTGTGAAATGTTGTTAAAAGAAGAGATGATGAAACACAGTGGTAAACAGGCCCCCGTCCCAATTCTGTTGGAACGTGTTGCTGACATCAAATTCAAAATGGGCATATATTTTTCAGAAAACATTAACATTTCTCAGTTTCAACATTTGATTTGTTGTCTTTGTACTATTTTCGATTCAACATAGAGTTTAAACTATTTGCAGTCTTTACTATCTTTTTTAAGTTACATTTTGCACAGCATCCCAACTTTTCTGAAAATGGTTATGAATACACTGTCTGATGTCTGAGACACTGTTTTATGATAGTTTAAGAAACATGGGTTAAAACACCATTCATAGTGGAGGGATACATAACATGCAGGGCGCTGTGAGGCAATATAGTCCCCAAAGAAAACGTATTATTTCAGATTTCCCACTATTTTCCATCATCAACATTCCATATAAAATTCAGAAGACACGTGTAGGTTTACTGGTGGTTTTGAGTAGTAAATAAAAGGTACTAAACTGTCTCTGGGTCAGTCCCCCTCTCGTCACTGGGATGGTACCCTCAAGGCTCCATCTCAGTACCTTCAGTCAGGGAACATAACTGAACCATAATCCACTGAAATGATATGTTCTAAGCTGTACTGACTCCACACACCCCGTCTCGTCCCCAGGCTTTTATTTTACTGTTCTGTTTTAAAACATTCAGTTATGAAAAGGTACAAATACGAACTTTTCACCTGGAAAAACTTATTTAAGGTTCACAATCGGACCTTAAAACCACTGTTGTACCTTTGAGGGAACATTTACATTGAATGAAAGATGTACCTGAACAGAACCTTTATTTCTAACAGTGCAGTAGTGAAGTGGTGACAAGCAAACAAGCAAATCATATTGTCATTTTTTATTTATTATAGGTTCTTTTTCATTTTTGGGGGGTCATGCATTGTTTACAGTGGTGTTCATGAGATCCTAGTTACATCACTGACATACTGTAATATTGTGATCATGTTGTAAGTATGATTCTCAAAATATGGATGGTTTATGTATAAATTACAGAGGCTTGAGTATCAAGTAAAGTACAATCAAGAAACTGTTTAATGTAACCTCCAAAGCTAATAGATGCTAGCGCACATGCTCCTCGATTCTGAAAATGGGGTCGTGAGAGATCCAGAGATCCGGTGAAAATAAATCATTCATATCCTGAATGTAATTCAAAATTAAACAGCGCAGATTTGGGAGGCTGGGATTGTGCTGTTTCGGAGATGGCTGTGGGGGCCGCTTGCCGGTTCAGCACTGGGCTTCTTAATGACTTCCTCACAGGCCCCTTATGCTGTTTGTTCACGTACTTTAGAAAAAAAGCCGTATTCCCAGTGTTCCCAGTGGCTGTCGACATTAGACGTTCACTTCCCGCAAATATGATATATAATGAATGATTCTGCAGAATTCGGGATCCGTGTAATAATTCATGACTTCTAAAGTGAATTTTTCATTTTGCACCTGGGAATTACTTACATTGTTTTTTTGTTTTTCCAAACTCAAGAACATTCTTCAGGATGCAGGCCTCGGAGAATTTACACAAGATTAAAACTACTGGCAGACCTGGTCTTGTTGAAAGACACATACGTTTCACGCTTGCGATGAAGAGAAAAGACAGAAATCCATAATCCCCACAATCCAGAAATTGCAGTGTTTCAGTAGCAAGACATATAATTGCACATAAATGTACATATATCAGGCAGAAATAAAATAGAAATAAAACAGACACAATTTATGCAGAAATAGAAAAATGCACACCAATAAATAAATAAGTAAACTATGAAAGAGTAGAAAAAATATATCTATTGCATATTTACGTCCGCAAATAAGCCAGATTAGTTGTTTTATTTATATATATATATATATATATACATATATATACATATATATATATATATATACATATATATATACATAAATATCTGTATCTGTATGTATACATCTCTCCTCCGCTGTTTATCTGTTTGTTAAATTGTTTTAAATATTTCTTTTTTATATGTTTACATTTTGGGCAGTTCAGTATGTAATGAATATTGCATCACTGTTAAATCCCTCACTAAAGAGTTCCAAACTGCCTCTGGAGGCAACACCAGCACAAGATCTGAGCGTCAGGAACTTCACAAAATGGATTTCCATGGCTGAGCAGCTGCACACAAGATCACTATGCGAAATGCCCAGCGTCGCATGGACTGGAGTAAAGCGCCACCACTGGACTCTGGAGCAGTGGAAATGTGTTCTCTGGAGTGATGAATCACACATCACTGTCTGGCAGCCTGATGGATGAATCTGGGTTTGGTGAATGTGAGGAGAACATTACCTACTGGTATGGTTGTGTAAACTACCTTTTCAGCATCATGTTAATGTGAAAACTTTCTATGCTGTAGCTTTTAGAGCCAGAAATCTGGCTCCCATCTGTGAATAATTCTGATGGAGCATTTCACACCTAACCAGTCTGAATGACTTCTTAGCAGCTGAGTTATGTAGAAATTTTGAAAAATGGATGGAGTTACCCTTTAACAAGTCGCTGGAAATAGTGTACACATGGTGCAACATATGGTGCACCCAAAGGGCACTTACGGCCCCAATACATTACTTCCTATATAATAAAATACTTCTATATTTCTTACCCTTATTTCAGACTGTTATAGTACACTCCTAAAAAAGATGGTTCTTCAAGGGTTCTTTAGTAAATAAAATGGTTCTATACAGAACCATGAACACTCAAAGAACCACTTGCATGATTAAATGGTTCTTTGCATCATGAATGGGCTCTTCAGATTGATGGACAATCTGCTGTAGATGGTTCTATATAGAACTATTTTAATCACAAAAAAAAGGTTACGATGTCAGGCTTGCAACAACAGCAGAACCTTTTTTTGTGATTAAAATACAACACATTCTCCATCAGTCTGAAGAGCCCATTCATGATGAAAAGAACCCTTTAATCATGCAAATGGCTCTTTACTATAGAACCCTTGAAGAACCATATTTTTAAGTGTGTAGGAGTTAACAGCAATACATGCATAGGACTGAAAGACTTTAAGACAAGTACAAACAATCTAATAAAACTATTAGGCACATTAGTAATAAAAATAAATAAATAAAGCAAGTAAGCATGAAAAGATAATATAGAAAACAGAAGTAAGACAACATTATTAATGATAAAATAGTAAAATAACAATAGAAAAGACACTGATAAAAAGTAATAATAAATAAAATCAAGGAAAACCTAAAACTAAATCAACTAAAATGAACTTAACAGACGTGGCTACTGGTCACTCTTTAATCCCTCAGAATAACTCTAATCCACAGCGTTTTCCTCTCAGTGTCCCTCAGCATTGTATGGAAGCTCACGTCCATCACTGGGAAAAGTATATATAACCAATTAGGAAAGCATCATAATGAGAAGGTTTTCCATAATTATGACTTAGTGCCTCAATAAGAACATTTTCTCAGAAAGTAATTAATAATTATGAAATATAGTTAGCATAATTACGACATACTAAGTCCTAGCTATGAGAACATAAGTCATGACTATGAGAAAGTAGCCATAATTATGAAATGTTAAGAATAATTGAGATGCTCAGTATAATTGAGATAATCAGTCATAATCATGAGATCCTAAACATAATTGAGTTACTAAATCATAATTGAGATAGATACTAAGTCATAATTATTAGTTTCTACATCGTAATTATGAGATGCTAAGGACAATTTAAGATACTAAATATAATGAGATACTAAGTCATAGTTGAGATATTAAGTCATTATTATGAGGTATTAAGAATAGTTGAGATATTAAGTTAAATTATGAGATACTAAGGATAATCTTGAGATACTAAGTATAATTATGAGATAGTAAGTAATAATTATGAGGTACTAAGTCATAATATGAGATAATAAGTATAATTATGTGATACTAAC
This sequence comes from Colossoma macropomum, assembly GCF_904425465.1. Taxonomy (NCBI): domain Eukaryota; kingdom Metazoa; phylum Chordata; class Actinopteri; order Characiformes; family Serrasalmidae; genus Colossoma; species Colossoma macropomum. The sequence goes on along the minus strand of NW_023494796.1, from coordinate 34,332,695 downwards.
TATAGTCATGAGATACTAAGTTATAAGATACTAAGTATAATTATGAGATACTATGTCATAATTATTAGATACTGATTGATAATTGAGAAAATAAGTGTAATTATGAGAAGTATATTTATGAGATACTATGTCATAATTATGAGATATTAAGTGATAATTAGATAACAAGTATACTTATGAGATACTAAGTTATAATTATGAGAAACTAAGTATAATTATGAGATACTAAGTCATGATATGAGATAATAAGTATAACTATGTGGTACTAAGTATAGTCATGAGATATTAAGTTATAACTGAGATACTAAGTATAATTATGAGATACTATGTCATAGTTATTAGATACTGAGTGATAATTATTAGAAAGTAGGTGTAATTATGAGATACTAATATAAAACATTGAGATACCAAGTATTATTATGAGATACTATGTACAATTATAAGACACTACGTCATAATTATGAGATACTAAGTCATTATTCTGAGATGCTAAGTCGTACTTATGAGGTGTTAAGTCATTATGAGATGCTACGTCATAATTATGAGATACTAGGAGGTAATTAGATATACTAAAGGATAATTTTGAGACACCAAGTCATAATTATGAGATGCTACGTCATAATTTTGAGATAAGTACAAGTATGAAATACCATGTCGTCATTATCAGGAACTAAGTGCAATTATGAGACACTAAGTCATGATTATGAGAAAGTAAGTCATAATTATGAGACAGAATCTCTTTATTGTGGGATTCTAAGTCATATTTAAAGAAAACGTTTCTTTTGTTGCTTCTTCCTAAATGGTCGTGTGTTTATGTACCAGAGGCGGAAACGGGCTTCCTCAGAATCAGCGCTGCCGCTGCTCGTGCCGCTCTGGTAGAGAGGGACGGAGTCGGATTCCGCCCCCTGTCACCGCTTCACCCCTCTCCGCCTTAACGAAGTGCCGAAGAACGTCCAGCCACCTGGGTTCTGCTGTGGAGACTCGAGTCACTTTATTGAGCTGAAAAGAGCTGATCGGCTCCTAAACGTGGAGCTAATATTTGAGCAAGACGAGCGGATCTCCGAGCTTTAGCTTAGCCAAGTTAGCGGTATGCGGTGAAGAGTGTAGCCGTGAAGGGACGCTCAGCAGGCAGGTCGGGCGGACAAACCAAGCCTGCCGCCGCCCGGGCCCAGGTTTGTTGTAGTACATGCGCCCGACTACACCAAACGTCGGGTATGTACTCAGAAAAACAGTGTTTGTAACGTTTATGTCGCATCAAACTACGAAACTGGACCAGCACCACTGTTTAGCCTGACCGCTAGCCACGGCAGCTAACCGCTGCTGAATACGCTCCGCTAGCGTTAGCTAGGTTAGCCGGCGGGCTGGCCGAGTCTGAGGTTCTGTTGTTCGTCTGGTGAAACGAGTTTAGAACATTTTCAGAACCCTCACCATGTTCTGCCGAGGTTAGCAAGCTAGCTAACCAGTCCAGGCAGGGTGTCTTCTTAGCTAACAAAACGCTTCGCCCGTGTTTTCGCCCAGTCTGTGCTAACATGGCTAGGTTAGCTGTATCTGGTCAATCAGAGCCCGATTTGTTTTGTACTGGTCAGCGCGCCTTTACACCGGACCTGTTGGGAGAGAACTCCACTCAGCGCATAGATCAGCACTGCAGTGGCTCGGACAGCCTGTTCTCCCTGTCCCTTTCTGTGTCCCTGTCTCTGTCCCTTTCTGTGTCCCTGTCTCTGTCCCTTTCTGTGTCCCTGTCTCTGTGGGTCTGGGTATTTTAGCTGATATACTGTTAGCCCGGTGGACCTGTTTGGACACTCTTGTTGCCCGCTTAGCCAGCCAGCCGTAGGTACCCGAGCTATCCGAGCTACGCTCTTAAAAAGATGGTTCTTCAGAGTTCTTTAGTAAAGGCATAGGTTCTACACTCCTTAAAGAGATGGTTCGAGGGTTCTTTAGTAAAGGCAGTGGTTCTACACTCCTTAAAAACATGGTTCAACACGCTTCTTAAGTAAAGGCAGTGGTTCTGCACTCATAAAAATATGGTGCTTCAGAGTTCTTTAGTAAAAGAATAGGTTCTTCTTTCCTTAAAGAGATGGTTCTTCAAGGACTCTTTAGTAAATGCAGCTGTACTAGAATTTTTAAAAGGATGGTTCTTCAAGGGTTCTTTAGTAAAGGTAGTAGTTCTACACCCTTTAAAAAGCGTTTTTTTTTTTAAGTGTTCCTTAGAGGCGAAGACTCTATTTAGAACCTTGAGTTGTATATAGAGCCATTTGCATGCTTAAATGGTTCTTTGCATGGTGAAACTGTTCTTCGGATTGGTTGAGAATGTGTTGAATATGGCTTTTTGAAAATGTTTCCATATAGTACCAAAAACGCTTATAGTTTCTGGTGCTTCATAGAACCATATGCAACACATTCTCCACCAGTCTAAAGAACCATTTCTCCATGCAAAGAACCATTTAAGTATACAAATGGTACTGTATAGAACCTTTATAAAAGTGGTGCTATAAAGGGTTCTGCTATTCTGACAATGTCAAGCTTGTATACAAGAGAAGTATTTTGGTGCTTTATAGACCCATTCTCAAAAATGTTCTATGTAGAACCATATAGAAAACATTCACTGTCAATCTGAAGAACCATTTTCCCCAAGAATAGAACTCGTGGTTCTAAAGAACCCTTGAAGAACCTTTTTTTAAGTGGTTAAACACTTTTGACAAAATATGTTTTCCTTTCTTGCCAGCTGGAATTCGTAGATAGAAAATGTCAGCGAATGTTAACGAAACCTTGTTTTCGGGGCAACGAGGCAAAAATGTAATATCCCATAATACTTTTTTCACATTTTCACAACACAGGACGCATCACAAAATTAATTTTTTCTGTCATGTGATGAGTTGAAGCAGACAAAGTAGCGCCACATCGAAAAATGGCATCAAAATTATTCATCCAGTTGTTTCACTCACTGTGCTGCACTAAATCCAGTTACCCAGGACTAACGAGGGTCTTTTTAATCAAACAAGACTGACCATATTCACAACACACTCAGAATAGCCTAATACTGTGATGTAATTTATCATGATATTAACAAATATTGGCATATTGTCCAGCTATATCTTACTACACCGATCAGGCATAACATTATGACCACCTCCTTGTTTCTACGCTCATTGTCCATTTTATCAGCTCCACTTACTATATAGGTGCACTTTGTAGTTCTACAGTTACAGACTGTAGTCCATCTGTTTCTCTGATACTTTGTTAGCCCCCTTTTACCCTGTTCTTCAGTGGTTAGGACCCCCATGGACCCTCACAGAGCAGGTACTATTTGGGTGGTGGGTCATTCTCAGCACTGCAGTAACACTGACGTGGTGGTGTGTTAGTGTGTGTTGTGCTCGTTCGAGTGGATCAGACAAAGCAGTGCTGCTGGAGTTTTAATGTTATGTTATGCCTGATCGGTGTATGTTATATGTTGTAGCTCAGTTATCTAACTAGGTGTGAAACTAATATTATTCGGCTTGTTTTTACTTGTTTGCTGGCCAGAAAGTGATACCTGACAAGCTAAGAAGCAAAACTAACAGGCCAACCACTTTACATTTAGATTAAAAATAGACATAATGTAAATATTAACCATCTGTATCACACGGTCATCTTATTTTTTCCCTTCTCCCTGTGTTTTAGGAATGAGTGCATAGCTACGATCTCAGCAGCTGACGATGGTTTTCTCGAGTGCGAGTGGAGGACACAGTAGCAGAAGGAGTGAAGATGGGTAAGTATGATTGTTTTAATGCTGAAATGTGCTCCTGCGTGTCTTCTGTGGATTGTTTTTGACTCATTTAGACTCTGTGGGAGTGCCCACGCTCTTATGACTACAGGAAAGAAAAAGCAGCACCCGAGGGCTTGTCCACTGTGTTGCTCAAGAGTCACCCCTTGAAGCTTAGGCTCGGCTCGTAGGCAGGAGGGAGGGCGCTGAAGAACATGAGCGTAAGGCAAGGTTGAGAAATGGGGAGAACGTTATCTGCGCGTTCTGTAGTCCTCTGAAAAAGGGAATGTTACTGTAGTTATCAGATCATCCCTCCGCGCTCCTGACACCGTCTTCTCCTCTGTGTTGTGCGAAGGCTCGCCAGGCTCAGTGCATTAATCACAGCCCCATCTGTGATTTCCGAGGCAGATCCCGTTGTGGTCGGGTCGGATTGTTTGCTCTGTGGTTGGTTCCATTATGTTAGCGTGGGGAAAGTGAACGCTTTGTCATTATGGAGCTGCTTATCTTCTCTAGTGGCCATACGCACCACTTACGCTGAGTGTCAGTTAAACGATCCGGCTGTTGTTGTGTTTGCGAGTGTTTTTATTCAAGCACAAATAGGAATTTTGATAAGTTCTCTCGACTCATAGTTGCGGATGCTACGCCAGCGCCCTTTATGCAAATAAGCCTGAGTCACTCGTTGTCCAGTAGCTCGTGGGCTGGAGCTGTTATCAGGTAATACAAGACGACCACAGTCAGGGGTTTAGGAGACTCAGGAAAGGAAAAGGCCCGTCTTCTGTTCGCTCCAATAATCAGAGTCGTTGTTTGGCAGTGTTGAGCCCTTTTGGGTCGACAGTTTCGTACACAATATCAAAGGGTGTCGTACATAAAAGAATAAACATCTTGGGAATGCTGCGTGCTGCACACTTACTTTAATTTTTTTCCCGGAAGGCTAGGTTCCAGTGGGGCTCGAGTGAGATCGTATCCCTCTCAGAAGCTCTGTAATCCAGCCTTGAACTGCCTCTTTTTGGAGTCCTTGTGAAATAAATCCATAATCTGTGTAGGATTAGAGTTGTTGTTATTATGGCAATCCAGTGATGCCTTGGGTTGAGCCTGTCAGCCAATCAGAGGCTGTGTTCCTCGCTTATTGATCAATCGGAGTTGGCACTCCTGGCTTGTCCACCAATCAGAGGCGGCATTCCTGACCCGTTGACCAATCAGAGGTTGTGTTCCTGACTCGTTCACTAGTCAGAGGCTGTGTTAGTGACTCGTTGACTGATCAGAGATTGTGTTACTAAATGTAAACCTTATCACTGGGGAGGAACCCTCAAAGGAACATCTTCAGTACCTTTACAACATAATTGTACCATGTTCCATTGGAACTATACGTTTTAATTTTTAGTGACTTCACAAATCTCGTCTCGTCTCTAGGCTTTTTATTTCATTGTTCTGTTTTAAAATGTTAAGTTGTGAAAAGTTACAAATATAAGGTTTTCACAAATGCAATTTTTAAAAATCAAATTGAACAGGACATGATGTGCCTTCTTATATCTGCATCTGCTTAATTTGCATTTTTATGTGTGGATTTTCCAACTCTAATTAAAGTGAGTGTTATCAAAGCTTTTAATTGCCTGTTTTAGTTATTAAGCTGTGCTGGTCTGGTTGCTCCATCTGACTGACTAGTTGCGCCACCTGACTTTTCAGACTAATTTCGAATTGAACAGGCATCTACTTAGACACCCGTCATTGAGCTTGAGTTTATACTTACATTTTATTAAATAAATAAACATTATAATAATTCCACATTTTCATGGTTCTCCTGAGGTCAGACCACCTGACATGGTAAACGGAACCGTTCTAACCACGACTCAAACATCACACACATCACTTCCTCATCCTAATGATGCAGTACAGTGGCCCCTTTTAGTAAAAGCATGTCAAAATAAAAGTCCTTTGTTTTTGGTTGTGCTGCCTGACTTGTAAGGAAGTGAAAACTTGCAGATAAAGGTTTTTAAGTAAGTTGACCCTTATTTTGCTACATGGTTTTTATTTCAAAGCTTTCAAACACAAAATCATGCCAAAATGTTTTATTCTATTTACAGAATTTTATCACTAAATTACGTTTTTTGATAGGTTACCTAACCAGCATATATGCTTGGATGGTTGCACCATCTGACATTTTTAGACATTTGGAGGCAAAAAGAAACTAAAATGAATTTTATATGGATGCACTGAAAATAGTTTCACATGAAAGAGGTTTTGTTTAATAATTTAATATGTCGTATTTATTAAATTATTCTTTTGGGAAAAATAATAGACACACAAAATGCCAATGAGCCACATACCTGTCCTCTCTGAACAGCTTATTTTAGGTACATAGTTGTACCTTGAAGCCATTGTTGTACCTTTGAGGGTCCATTTAAATTGTTTATACCTTAAAGAATGAAAGATGTACCTGCACAGCACCTTTTTCGGACGGAGCAGAGCTGCTTCTGGGCGATTTATAACTGCATAACCTCGTACTGTAAACCAGGCTCGGATATTGTGTTTCTGAGCTATTTTGGAAAAGTGATTCATTGCTTTTCCTTTCTCATTGTGCGTCTCCTTCTATGTTTGGCCAGTCTGCCAGCCAATTAGGAAAGGCGTGTTATTTACAGCACAGGACTGCAGCTAAGTTTGCGTACCTCTCAGTTGGAATCGAATTGCCGCTCCTCTTGTATTTGGATCAAAGAGGGGGTGATTTAGGGGACCCCTGTGTTTGCTCCCTCCACACCACCCTGCCCCCTCCTCTCAGTGACCTGCCGCAGTGGAGGAGTAAGCATTTTCCACTGACTTTTCAGCTTTTAGCAGGTGCACAAGTGTAATTCGAGTTTGTCACAAAGGTGGTTTTGAGCTCTGAGCTGTATTGTAACCAGATATTCTTGCAGATCCTGCTGGAAGATCCTAAAAGCGGACCCGTTGTTAAAGTTCCGTGTATCCTATTGTCCTTGGAAACATCACTGTCATGTTTAGAGTGCAGTAACCAAAGAAATAGAGGTTTGTCTGTGTTAGTGGTGCGTCTGGGGCCTGTCTCAAGAAGACACCTTGCTTAGCCAGGTAACTTTAAAGCTGCGCTATGTAGGATTTTTTGGTTAAAATTGAAAGTGAGGAGAAAATAAAACATGTTGCTCTGAGTTGCCCTGTACTCATTTTCGTAATACACAATATGCATCATGATATTTAGTTTTTCTGAGATTTCATAAGTTGGAACCGACAAAGTAGAACGTATAGTGCCACATATAAAAAAGACTATAATTATAACAACTGCAAAGTGTTTTTTGAAAAAAAAGGCAAAGTGATGGCACAGCTTAAGCAGTTGCTAGGGTGTTGCCAAATGGTTACTATGGTGTTTTAGGTGGTTTCAAAGATGTTATATATTAAGTGATTGCTATGGTATCCCAGGTGGTTGCTAGGGTGTTGGATGCTGTGGTATACCAGGTGTTTGGCAGGGTGTTGGATGCTGTAGTATACCAGGTGGTTGCTAGGCTGTTGGAAGCTGTGGTATACCGGGTGGTTGCTAGGGTGTTGGATGCTGTGGGTTCCCAGGTGTTTGGCAGGGTATTGGATGCTGTGGTATCTCAGGTGGTTCCTAGGGTGTTGGATGCTGTGGTATCTCAGGTGGTTGCTAGGGTGTTGGATGCTGTGGTATCTCAGGTGTTTGGCAGGGTGTTGGATGCTGTGGTATACCAGGTGGCTCCTAGGGTGTTGGATGCTGTGGTATACCAGGTGGCTCCTAGGGTGTTGGATGCTGTGGTATACCAGGTGTTTGCTAGGGTGTTGGATGCTGTGGTATCTCAGGTGGTTGTTAGGCTGTTGGAAGCTGTGGTATACCGGGTGGTTGCCAGGGTGTTGGATGCTGTGGGTTCCCAGGTGTTTGGCAGGGTATTGGATGCTGTGGTATACCAGGTGGTTGCTAGGGTGTTGAATGCTGTGGTATCTCAGGTGGTTGCTAGGGTGTTGGATGTTGTGGTATCTCAGGTGGTTGCTAGGGTGTTGGATGCTGTGGTATCTCAGGTGGTTGCTAGGGTGTTGGATGCTGTGGTATTCTAAGTGGTTGCTAGGCTGTTGGATGCTGCGCTGTACCAGGTGGTTGCTATGGTTCTTAATAGGTATTGTAAGTCTAATGGACTTGTATCAACATAACATAAGTTGGGTGTGCAAACTTTTGCTCCCCATTTATTGCTATGGACAAAAATTTGTTATTTACTGATGCTTGTATGAAAACTGTAGGCCTGATCAAAAAGCTGTATACAGACACAACATTTCTGATCAGGCTAAGCAACAATACAACTCTTTCTAGATGGACACTTGAAGGGGAATTCCACTGTTTTTTAAAAAATTCTGCATGGTGGTGATGGAAACCAGGGGTTGCCATGATTACAACACAAATATAGACAGTTTATTTACTATCCAAAACCGCCAGTGAACCTATACGAGTCTTCTGAGTTTATATGAGATTTAATGGAAGTCGAAATCTTCTCAAAACTATCATAAAACAGTGTCTCAGTCATCAGGCAATGAATTCATAACCCCTTTTATGTAGTAACTTTCTGTGAGGGAGCTTTTAGAGGTGGACGTCTGGTTCCTATCACCACCACTGTGAACAATTCTGACTCTGTAAGTTTCTCTAGAACGAAGAACCACTCTGAATGGCTTTGTTTATGTCTTAACCACTTAATTATGCAGAACTTTTGAAAATATTTTTGAAATATTTTTAATATTAGGAATGTATATATGAAGTTTTCTGATGATACTGCAGATCAGGTGTCAGATAAAGCAGTATAAGTATAGACAATGTTCCATATAGAACCAGGAACACTCAAAGAACCATTCGCATGCTTAATGGGTTCTTCAGATTGATGGTGAATGTGTGTGTTGTACAGGGTTCTAAATACCTCTGTTAATACAAGCTTGACATTGTAACAGTAGCAGATACCTTTTTGGTGCCCTATAGAACTGTACACAACACATTCTCCATCAGTTTTCCTGGGATAACACCATTTAGGGTAAATTTTCCAGGGCCAGTTTCCCAGATCCAGATCAAATCCATGTCTAGACTAAGTTGTTTTTTTCCTCTTTAGTGGTGAGTCACCATAGGATCGGTGTCCAATACTAAACGTAAGCCATGGTCAGGACGGCGTGTACAGTCATGAAAATCCTGGTCAAGGAATTCAGGAATTTGGTTTCTGGGCCTGGAAATGTTCTGTAGGGTGTGTTTGTTCTACTGCTCACATTCTGAAACACTGAATAAATCTGGATCACAATCAGTGGCTGTGATTTCTTGTTGCATGTGGCTGATTGATTATTAGCGTAACAGCATTTGAGTGATAAATAAAAAATGCCCTAAAAGTCAGAAGCAAAAGAAAAATTTCAGAAGCAAAAAATGTATCAGCAAATAGAAAAAACTGAAAGCAAAATCTGAGTAGAAATCTTTAAAAAATAAAAAAAATCATTATTTGTATTTGCAACAAATTTGACTCTGACTTTTGGCACAAAATAAGCTCTTAATTAAGCAAATAGAGTAATTACAGATTCCTCTCCTCCAGTCAAACATATTTTCCAACAACTTTCTTCTGTGACGAGCTACAGAACTTTGAAAACTAAGACCGCCAGCTTTAAGAGCAGATTTTTTCGTACCGCGGTGAGGTTACTAAACTTTTCAGGAGCAAAAAGTGTCTCTGCAAATCAGCAAATAGAAAGAAATTAAAGAACAACTGGCAAAATGACTAAATTTATATCAGAATGATTGAAAATGAATAGAAATCTTTTTTAAAAAACTAAGTTAGATTTGATATTTTGGACATTTTTATATTTAACATTTTGCTTTTTGATTTTATAATTTTATTTGAAACTTTTGGCCCAAAATTAACTCCATAAATTTTGCGCTGAGTATAAACAGAACGAACTGATGGATTATCTTTGAAGCGTTACCAACAATACCTTCCAATTTATTACAAGTTTGAACATCTGCATTTCCAAACAGTGACAGATGACTTATGAACACTCGATAATGGACGAATAAAATTCAGCCAGTAGATCTTCTTACTCACTTTGTGCTTTCTTTAGTACAGTGTCTCCAGCCCTAATCAACCCCACCTGATCCATCTCATTACTGCCTTCAGAAGTACTTGATTAGCTGAGTCTGGTGTGTTTAATTTGGGTTGGATGTGGAACATGCAGGAGGAGGCTGGTGACCAAGGCTTTAGAGTTAAGATTACTTAAATACGCTGTCAGAACAAAACCTTGTATCTCCAAAATGGTAACTTTACAGGAGAAGGAAAAAACCTACTTTACTTTTAATGTAAGTCAGTGGAACCAGAATTTTCTCCAAGTCATTTTGGGCCGTTTCTTTTGGTCCATTCATCATGAAATTTATATACAATGTAAAGGCCAACAGGTATATTCAAATTATGTCAAAAATTAAGATACAAGGTTTTGTTCCAACTGCAGTGACATGTCTTTGAGTATAGCTGGTGATTAAGCATAAAATATCAGTTTTGGTAGGCCAAGGACAGCGTGGGAACATGTTTGAACATTTCAAACGTTCAGGAGAACCTAAATTAACAAGCCAGTTTATTTGTATGTGAAATGTTGGAGTTCAGTGCAGTTCCATTGGTTAAAGGTCTCTGAACCCTTGGTGAAGGAATGAATGAATTGAACCTTTTTAGCCAACTGTGTCTGAACACATCGGAATTAGACCTCCGCATTTAACCCATCCGTGCAGTGAAACACCACATACACACTAGTGAACACACACACACACACACACACTAGGGGGCAGTGAGCACACTGTGAGCGGTGGGCAGCCCTATCCATGGCGCCCAGGGAGCAGGTGGGGGTTAGGTGCCTTGCTCATGGGCACTTCAGTCACATACTGTAAGCTGAGGGGATCAAACTGGCAACCTTCTGGGCACAAGGCTGGTTCCCTAACCTCCAGCCCACGACTGCCCCCAGTCCATCCCTAAAAGTGTTTTAGAAGCAAAATGCCGCGTTTTGTTTTAGATTCAACCTATTAATGACAACCATTTGACCAGCAACTGGATGACTGTATGCCTGTTTGATTGATTTCCTGATATTTCAGCCATTAGTGTATCATGAAAGCGGATACGAGTGGGCGATATGGAAAAAATACTATATCACGATACTCAACTTTTCAGTATATACAATACGTATCAACATATTTTGACACACAGACAAAATGGCATGTTATAAAATGGATAGTGCCGGTCTTAAAATCTGATTGTCTGAGCTGCGTTCGAAACCATTGTAAAATCCATGATATACCCACACCTCTGGCCACCTCACAACAACTGAACTCTGTATCACTGCACCACAGCATGAAAAAGCCCTTCTGCTGTTAATGGATGAATCTTTGAGTCTTATGCTGCTGGCATGGTCCACCGAGTGTACTGATGTTTAAACTGAGGGGCTGACAGCTTATGTTCTTAACCGGAACCAGGCTGGTCAGCTAGCTAACAGGCTAAAAGAGCCAACAGCCTAAACAGCTCCATCATTAATATCACAGGCTTGAATTAAAGCACTTACAATATGATTAACTGTAAAACAGCAGTATAAAAGTCTAAAAATGTCACTTGAGTGTCTCACACACCTTAAATGTTCGTGTTTTAGTCAGAAGTTGCGTCAAACCCAGACTGAATCCCAAACGGCTCTGTACTCCTTAAATAGTGTGCTAGATATGAAAGTTCAGAAATTCAGAATAGTGCATCATTTATCCCGTGTGAATGAGTCTGAATCCCAAATCACTATTTCCTAGCTGTATTTTGCTCTGTTGGGCTGCAGGATCCAGTATTTAAACTCCTACATAGTGCACTATGTAGGGAGCAGGGAGCTGTGTGAGATCCAGCCCCAGGGTGAGAAGAGGGCGCCGCTGGATTGGTGCTAAATAAGACTCACGGTGGTGATTTAATGACCAAGAGGTTCTTATAAAGCGAAGGGTTTGCAATAAACAGAGCTGTGATATCATATGTTCGTTGTTATACGACAAAGTTCATTATCTACAGCGATGGCCGACTGAATGTTCTTCTCAGTGGTCAGTGGTTGCTTGGCAACGATACCATACTCTAAAGGAACTACGTTTCTTGGTGAATACTTGTTTATGTAGATTTCTCTAAATAATAACTTGAAATATGATAAAATGCACCTTTATTTAGAAAATATTTTATTTTGGCCACCATTTTATAATCAGTAAGGCAGAGCGTTACTGTGATTTAATCACAGGGAAGGGAATATAAGGCGCTCAGCTTTGCGTCGTGCCTGAGGACACCCTTCTCTTAATAAAATCGCAGTAACTCACAGCCTCTCGTAGCTTATTGCTTTAGTATTAAAGCAATGTCCCTGCTATAAAATAAAATATTGGTTGGAACATTGGCTGAAATGCTCCTGTGCTCACTGATTATATCAGGTGTAATAGATTAGGGTTGGAAGTAAACTGTGCACTGAACTATCCTATAAACACAGAGAGCTCATATCACCCTGTTTGCACACTGCACTGACCGCCTGGATCTTTTTAGAGAGAGTTTAAAGCTCTGCTGCTGGTTTTAAAGCTCTAAATGACCTTAAAGCTCCTGAACGTCTGTTTATGATCTCAGATCTGCAGATTCTGACCTTCTGAACACCTTCAGTAAAACACAGAAAACGTGGAGAGACTCTTTCAGTTATTCTGCTTCTAAACTGTGTGTCAGGCTCCGGTCTTCGTGGGCTGAAACACTGCAGACTTCAGCTCACTGCCTCGTTAAACACACCTGATTCAGCTCATCAGCTGATTATCAAGGCCTTCATGACCTGAATTCAGAGCATTAGATGATAAACACTGATCTCCACAGCACTTTGACCAAGAAGGTCACCAGTTTGATACGCCAGATCTGAACTGTGGAGCTCAGTTCACCTTTTATTAGACAATCAAGCTCAGAGCTCACTTTTAATAAACACCTGAAAACACAGCGTTTAACTAAAAGTCCACTTTATATTTTTAATTAGTGTCATTGTCTTTAATTCTAATTAATACTTAGAGCTTTTTCTATTTCTGTTAAGCTTTATCTCTCCTGTCTGTAAAGCACTTTGAGCTGTCACCGCTATGAAAAGTGCTTCATAAATAAAGATATAATAATAATAATAATAATAATTATTATTATTATTATTATTATTATTATTATTATTATTTAGAGACTTTTTTGCTCTTGCCTGGTGCTGGATGTACTTATTTCCTGTACGTGTTCCTCCACAGTTATGCTGCAGATGATCTGAAGCTGGCCTTGCTCCACCACTGAAGCCAGTATGAGTGAGGTCCAGGCCACTGTGGAGTTCTCTGTAGAGCTCCACAAGTTCTACAACGTGGATCTCTTCCAGAGAGGGTAAGTCTGCCCCCCACCCACTTTCCTCTCCCTTGCTGTTAACAGCGCTCTAGAAAATGTCGTATCGCTGCTGTCAGAACAAAATTTCCATTTTTGTAATTTTTGAGTTTCTGACATAATTTGAAAATACCTGTTGATCTTTACAATGTGTGTAAATTTCATGATGAATGCACCAAAAGAAACGGCCCAAAATGGCTTGGAAAGACGTCTGGTTCCATTGACTTACATTGTAAGTAGAGTATGTTTTTTCCTTCTCCTGTAAAGTTACTATTTTGGAGATACAAGGTTTTGTTCTGACAACAGTGATACTTTTATTTGGTTTTCATTGTAATAAAACAGGCAGGTGTCTGTAGTGGAGGCTGTGACTGATTATGAAACAAGCCGTGCCTGTCACACACACACTCGGGCTAATCATGAGTTGATCTGTGTTTAATTACTGCTGGGCTCAGACATGTCTTAACGATATTGCTTATTCACGTGAGTTAAACATGTGCGCATGTTTCTCTGGAATGTAGAGCTAATTGTAATGACACTACAGTAACGCCCCAAAGATCACGTGTCGGACCTTAGCACTGCAGAGTTCAGCATTCTGCCTCATTAAACACACCTGATTCAGCTCATCAGCTTGTTAGCCAGGCTTTTGTGAGTTGAGTGTTAGAAGAGGGAAATAGCAAAGCTCTGCAGAGCTGCGACCCAGAAGGAACCCAGTTTGACACCTCTGCTGTCGATAGTTTGGAAAGTTTAGTGATGTTTATGAATCCCCAGGGTAAAAAATTATGAACAGCTTATGGCCAAAATCCAGATGGACCCAAGTGACCAAGTGGTGGTGTGTTAGTGTTTGTTGCGCTGGTCTGAGTGGATCAGACACAGCAGTGCTGCTGGAGTTTTTAAACACTGTGTCCACTCACTGTCCACTCTATTAGACACTTCTACCTTGTCAGTCCACCTTGTAGATGTAAAGTCAGAGACGATAGCTCATCTGCTGCTGCACAGTTTGTGTTGGTCATCCTCTAGTCCTTCATCAGTGGTCACAGGACGCTGTCCACAGGACGCTGTTGGCTGGATATTTTTGGTTGGTGGACTATTCTCAGTCCAGCAGTGACACTGAGGTGTTTAAAAACTCCAGCAGCACTGCTGTGTCTGATCCACTCATACCAGCACAACACACTAACATACTACCACCACGTCAGTGTTACTGCAGTGCTGAGAATGATCCACCACCCAAATGGTACCTGCTCTGTGAGGGTCCATGGGGGTCCTGACCACTGAAGAACTGGGTGACAAAGTATCCAGAGAAACAGATGGACTACAGTCTGTAACTGTAGAACTACAGAGTGAAACTATACGGTCAGTGGAGCTGATAGAGTAGACAGTGAGTGTATATGTGAAGGGAAAATGCAGTTTTGTTCACCACGTCTCCTTTAACTGTGCTCTGCGCTCTCTTTACATCTGTGAGGCTCGCTTTCAGAGTCTTTTTTTCTTTTTGTTCATCGGAAGTTGCTACACCCTTCTCAAAGGATGCTTGCATAGTTGGATTGCTCAAGATGAAGTTGTGCTTACATGTTAGAACACAGAACATGATAGTTTTGATGATCTTCACTTCTTCTGTGCGTCAGAGAAACCCACTGAACTGATTCCTTATTTATGAGGCAGTCTCTGTGCATCTCTGAAGAAAATCTATATCTGTGGACTCATGATCGTTTGTTAGACAGGACAATTAAAGTATCTAGTCAAAGATCATACGCTGTGTGACCAGTGAGTCTTGTTCGCCTTTATGAATTAGTTTAGATTGAGTCCTTTAATTAAGTTATGCTCGGTTTGCTTTGCAGCAAGCCTCAAAACAGACCAAGGCTTTTACGGACAAAAACGGCCATTTCAGTGACTCGTATGAGAGCCATGGAGGACACTTTTTGTATGTAATGTGGCCTATTAATAAATGTGGTTATAATAATCCATGTGGTACAACAAGGTGAAATAAAAACAAACCACAAACTTTTTGAACTCTTTTGCTCACAGCTATAATCTTGTTTTCTTTCTTAAATTATGACTATTACAAAAACTGCGGCCATGCTATTTCAGCTGGTAAAAACAGCTCACCAGACACTTTCTCCCACTGTCCCCTGACAGATTTGTGCGAGTTTGTTTGGCGAGTGTTTGTCGTGTTCCGACCATGAAGGATAGTTTAAAACAGCAATTAATCACCCAGGAGCAAAAATCAGCCTTCAAACTTGAAAGATATAATGATCTGGCATTTATTGCGGTATGTATCGATATCGAAACTATTTGAATTTTTATCGCGATAACATTTTTGGCCATGTTGCTCTAGTTATACTTTATTTGGGCTTCTCTTCATTCATTTGTGGGATTTCTCTTCATGCATGCTTTGTCCCGCTCCTGCCTGCAGTGGGCTGGTTTCTCTCCCACTCCCAAGCGCAAACTAAAAATTAGTCCCGCACCACAAGATATTGTGGCAAGTCTTGTTGGTTCCGAGGGAATCCTCAGGAGGGCAGACCACTACTTGGGGGCATCAGGTGATTGTTTGAGCCCTGCATTTGGAAGGAGAAAAAGAACAGAATAAACAGCAGCATTCAGCAGTGACCTGCTCACAGCTGTTAACGCTGCAGTTCACAGCCCCGAGATGACATTCCACGCAGCCGACACTTTCGCCATGACACCGAGGTTTGCTCAGCTGTTGGCCAGGAAGCGAGATATGGCCTCCGTTCTTCCCTCAGAGGTCCCAGCTTGGTGCGCGTTCTTCCTGCTCTGCAGCCCATCTTCCGGCTTAAGCATTGTGTTCTGATCATTCCCTCTCCCGGCATACTTCTGATTATACGATATTCCTCAGAAGGTGCGCCCTGTTTCTGTCCTCTGAGCTTCTCTTCTGTGGGCAGCACATGGAGGGAGTTAAGAGGCCGAGTGGAATAGGCTTCTGCCTGATGCAACATGGATTTTCCGGTTTATTCTACTAAGCTCCAGTGCAGAGGAAGGGCAGAGCGTGGAGGAATGCGACGTGTCTGAGTGCTTCAGCAGTCCCAGCGGTTCTCCTGACTCAGACCCACGACTGCAGTGGCTGTTTAACTCTCCTGTTATGTTTGTGTGTTTTACTGAATGATGTTTGACCCTGTATGGCTAAATCACCTCAAAACAGTCCTAGAACATACGTATGGTTCTTCAAAGGCTTTTTAGTAAAGACAGTGGTTCTATATAGAATTATAAACACTCAAAGAACCCTTTGCATGCTTAAATGGTTGTCTATGTGGTGAAAATGCCAATTAGATTGATAGAGAATGTGTTGTATATGGTTGTATTTAGCACCAAAAAGGGTTCTTCTACTGTTACAAGCTTGACATCACCGCAACAACAGAACCGTTTGTGGTGCTATATAGAACCATTTTCAAAAGTGTTCTATGTAGAACTATGTGTAACCCATTCTCTATCAATCTAAAAAGCGATTTCACCTTATACACAACCATTTAAGCATGCAAATGGTTCTTTGAGTGTTTATGGTTGTAGATAGAATATATGTGGTTGTATATAGAACCATTGTCTTTGCTAAAGAACCCTTGAAGAACCATCTTTTGTGAAAGTATTCTACTCTACTACTTCATTTGACCCTGCTGGCCAACTGCTCACCCAGCTTAGTTACTCTATTTTGATAATGAGCAGTAAAATACCTTATTTACATTCAAGTATGACAGTAGTTTTCATTACAAAACACACATTTTGGAGCATTTCAAAGGTTTAAACTGCTGTTTTGGATGTAGAAGCCGGATATTGAACTGGGTTATCTCTTTCTATCACATACATATGTCACAGATATTTAGTTTGTGTTGATGACATCACATTATGAATATTATTTTTTTGTTGTTGGGGTTTGTTCTTAGGTAAGAACAGAATCTACACACACTCAAGAGCGCAAAGGTGAGAACAGTTCTGCGCTGTAAGAACACGTCATGAATCTGACGGAGACTTCTTCTTCGGACCTTTCTCAAGAACACATCTTAGGAAGACATTGATGAATGAAGCCCAATGATAGGACAACATGATATTTTTGTTGAAATGAGGACATTTTGCTGGTCCTCACTTGAGCATGTGCTGTTTTGACCACAAATTACATTTATTTATTTTTTATTTTTGGAAAATCTAAAAGAGCAGCAAAACCTTCATCTTAAAATCTCAGGCTTATTACATACTTAGGGTTATTATTCAGTAACTACAGGGACTTCAACGCAAACTGATGAAGGTTAGGGTTAGATCTGTGGTCTAGGTTACTGTTGTTTGACTACAGTTCCGCAAAAAAACAATAGAAACCTATGGAAGTCCTCACATGTACAGCAAGACAGATGTGTGTATGTGTGTGAAACCTTACCAATTTTAATAAACTTGCACTGTGTGTCTCCAGTCTGCTGCGTTCTCGATGTTCATTCAGAAGTACAGGGTCAAATCTGACCCTGAACAGTGTTTTCATACCCAGGAATTGTAGAGAATTTATTAAACATTAAATTGGTCATTTTCATTTTTACACGTTCATGTCATCACTGTTCAGAAAGTCAAGTTTTATGAAAAATTCAAGTGTAATGATATTTTGGAGACTTTGAAGGTTCATTCTTGCCCTGGAACACGATAGGAGGGTTTAGCTTTGAGCTCTGATAACCTTTGTAGAAAATGAAACAAACTGTAAGTTTCGGACAGAGTCTGCCATTAAGCAGAGCTTCCGGATGTGGGGAAGAGAACCGAGCAGGCGGTTAAATGTAGTGATGTGAAAGTGCTGATTACTCATTCATGAGCGGTTCAGTGCTGGCCTATATGCTTTTATGTCCGCTGACCTGAGCAATTAGTTTGCCTCCTGTTAGGCTTCTGTAAAAGAGCCAGTGAGTTGATTGGTCCCATGTTATGACCCCAAGCCTTTGTTTCCAGATGTTCTTTCCTGATGTCTGTATACTGTAGAGAGATTTGTGGTGGCTGGCGTTAGGGTTGGGTGGTATTCCCCTTCTTTGGTGCGTTTACGGCATTTGGCTGACCCTCTTATCCAGAGCGACTTACCATATGAATATTACAGAGGTAGATGAGGGTAGTGTTGGGAGTCTTGCCCAAGGACTCTGATCGGCACACTGTAGGGTGCTTGGCCAGGCAGGGATCGAATCCCACTCTGCAGCAGGGAGGGTAGAGGTGTTACACATTTCACTATACTAACCAAAACATGAAAGTATTTTTAATTTTCTACATGCCTTTACATCTTTTGACCACTCAGTCTGCTAACAGCTCTGCTCAGCACTGAACCTGTTGTATTCTGGCTAATTAAAGCTAACTGGCTGAGTTAGTTGGCAAGGCGACAGGACCTTTAGATTGATGGCAAATTCGCTGTAGATGGACCCTTTTTGAAAATGGTTCTATATAGCACCAGATGGGTTCTTTTATTGTTACGATGTCAAGCTTTTAACAATAGAAGAAAACTTTTTGGGCGCAAAATAAATAAATAAATAGATAAAAGGGTTCTATATAGAACCACCTGTAGCACGGTCTTGCACATTTTCCATCCAATTGAAAAATCCTTTCACGATACAAAGAACCATTTAATCCTGCGAAGGATTCTGTGGTGATGGTTCTATATAAAGAACATTTTGATAGTGCAGCAACTGGAACTTTTTTTTCCTTCAACTTTTTACATTTTTATTTCAAGTATACATTTACAAGAATTGCAAAATAAAAAGTTTCACGTTGAAGAATAAAAAGCAATGATTAAAGAATAATAATAGTAAAAAAAAAGATAATAATACAAAAAAAGAGATGTTTAAATAAGTTATGACAGTAACTACTGAACACCTTTCCAGTCGTTTTCTTTTGTAAAAATCCTCCATTTTAATCTCAAAAGAAATGTGATTTTTTTTTTTTCCCATTGCATAAATCTCCCTAATTATCGACCACCATTCCTGTTGGGCGGGCTGGGGGCTTTTTTCTAAACCAGTTCCTTGTGATGGCTGTTGTTTGTTGTTTTTTTTTGTGTTTGTCTGCTGCTACCATTAATATCAGTAGCTAATGCCGCTGTTTATTTCTTGCTGCAATGTCTGGCTCCCGTCCCAGAATGGCTAATAAGGGGTCTTTCACTCATTTTCATTCCAAGATTTCTTCTATGGAATCATATACTGACTGCCAGTAGTTAGGGAGATGGGGAGCAACTGGATGGGAATCATCCAGCTCAAGCAGCTCAAACTGGGCTGCAAACGTCTGAGCCATGTGTGGAAGAATTGCTTCTGAGTTTTTACCTGGCTCTGATGTTTTTTCCCCTATTTTTTGTCAGCGCCATATACCTGTGAGCTCCCACACAGCCCATCATTGACCCTCTGAAGCAGAGGTCACTAATAGGCGGGCTGCAGCGTGAGTCCGGACCCAGACGTTCTCCTATGTGGAACTGGACCTATAACCGATAAACTATGGATAATTTTTTTAATTTTGATGAGGTGGTCCTATTTTAATCAGCGTAACTTTTCTAGCCTTTACGGTGCTGCTTTAGCTGCCCGGGAGACTCACAGACCAGTCGCATGCTTTGTAAATATCACACGTGATGCTACTCAGCCAATCAGATCTGTGCATTATGATGAGCGCTGAGACTCGAGTGAGTGATGCGCACACAGGGGAGGGACGAGGCGAGAAACAGCAGTCGGAGGAGAAAGTGAGTCAGAGGGAGGTTATTTCACGTCGTAATCTAAAAGGAGAAAACTGACAGTTAAAGGGTTTTGAAATATCACTGAATTGTGCTTTATTTGATTTGATATTCAGTTGTTGACTGTATAAGATGTTGATATACCTACTAGGCTATTTCAGTAAACAGTAATTGGCCTTGAGTCACGATGCAAGTTAGACGTTATGATGTTCCGGACCTTTGCTTGAGGACATTTTCTATAACTGGACATTACTGAATTTTAATTAAACACCTCTGCTCTAAAGTATAAATGGGTAAAATGTGTTTATTTATCTGTACAGGTGTGGAATAAATCTTCGATGCATCATAATTTTAAATTCTCATCATAATTTTTAAATACTGTGGTGCACCTTATTAGTGCTGTACCACCCAGCCTTAGCTTTATATGTGCATTATATAATTAGTAATTGTGTCAGAATTGCAGTGTTTCTTGAATAAATCACTGCTAATGAGTGGATCTGTTGCAGAGACTAATTTTCAGGTTACTGTTCTGTTGTTATATTGACTGTTTTAGTAATGGTCTCTGTTTGGTTTGACAGGTTTTATCAGGTACGTGGCAGTATGAAAGTACCTCCAAGGACCCCTCACAGAATAGAGGCCAGTCTTCTTCAACCCACAAGTAAGTCCAGCAATGCCTTACTTTTCTCGCTCTGACTCATGCACACACATGCCAGAGAGTCAGTCTTCATGCCTGGCTAGAAAACCTTCGTGCTAACTTGGCATAGGTGGGTTTTCACTTTCAAATCTAGATCAAGGTCCTGCAGATTAAATCAGTGTTTGTACACATGAACTTTGGCTGAACTTCCAGGTGGATAACGCATCCAGTCGGAGGTAGAAGCAGCTCGTCTTAAGCCTTGGGTTTACTGCACGGCTTTTAACGTCCTTAGAGATTGTAACTCACACTATCTAACAGGTTTCTGCACATTTCAGATGACTGAAATATTGGGGGGCGTGCACTGCTCAGTTTTTAAGTTGAAGCAAACTTGGGGGAGCACATGTTCTCGCGTTACGAGGAGATGCACATACACAAATGCAGAGGAGCTGCTGCTGTTTTCGCTGCTGTTACAGTAAAGATTCAACAGGTAATCGTTATAAATGAGGGTCATAGATGTAAAGGTGTGATCATTGTGGTCGTTTTTTAGAGTTTTAGATGTACCTAAACTTGGTTGTGCCTTAAGCTCTGTTCATTAAAAAGGGTCACTCCACACACAAGTGTCTTATTGTCATTTTTCTTTGTTTACTTGCTGTATTTTCTTCTTGTGTGCTCTCAGTTTTCACTGGCTTTGGAGAATTGGAGGAGTCCTTTCAGACGGAGTCGCTGACAAGTTTACACTACTAGATTACACTCCGCGTCAGGCCAAAAAATCTAACGTTTGGTAAACTCTGACTGATCTGAAAGGCGATCGAGAGACAAAAGTCTGCGTCTGTTGTTGTATTTAAGGCTGAAATGTCAAATGCCTTTTGGAGAAATGAGGACCATGTGCCTTTAAGTAGTGCAAAGGTGTCGAGAGAGAGAGAGAGAGAAAGAGAAAGACACGGGGAGAGAGAGAGAGAATGTAAAATGTCAGTTAGGAAAACTACCTTTTTTGCTCTCTGCTTTATCCACCTCACAGCTCCCCCACTTCTCTTTATGTTATCTTAAGTTTATTTTCAGTGCATTAAACTGCTCATAAACGCCGCCGTGTTTTGGAGCTCCGTCGCGCTGCAGTGTGATTCTGCTGCAGTGAAAAGCAGCTCAAGTGACTGGCTGTCACCTTAGAGCAGCTAGCCCTGACCCTGAGACTTTTTAGAGCAAAAAAAAGTTCCCATCATCCCCATCCATGGCCTGGAAACAGGGTCAGAGAACAGGAAAACTGGAACAAGAAGCTGGCGAATAGGAAGCCATTTTCAGCTCCGTCCTTCTCACTGTGTTTTGGGGCTTTATTTTATTTTTATGTGTATTAAGATTAGAAGTGATTCACACATTGACGGATCGGCTGGTGTGAGTGAGATTATGTTTCCCACACTAAACTCAGTTTTTGCTGTTCAAAAACAACAACGGACCCAAACAAAACCACCTGAATTTATGGTTCTAGCCCTTGTTCATTTCCCACCTGCTCAAGTGACAGTGGGAACTGTTTGTAATAACCACAATTAACGATTTAGTTGTTATTTTTGGTTTTTGCTATGGTATCCCAGGAGGTTACTAAGGTGTTGCTAGGCCATTGCTGTGGTATCCCAGGTGGTTACTAGGGGGCGGAGTGAGAGAAACCCTTTATGACATTATTTGTGGCACTGAGATTTGAATTTTCAGTATGTGCAGTCAGTGCCATATATATTTCCATATAGCTCATGTGTCAAACACAAGGCCCGCGGGACACAGTCCTATCCAGCCCGCAAAAGTTAATTTCCTATTAAGATTAGCCTGTTTCAAAGTGTGCTACACTACAGTCCCCAGCGTGCACTGCAACATAATGTGCGCTCTGACTTTGCTACCCCAACAACAGTCTATGGGACAGCCATAGAAATACATACCTAGATGCTGCGTTGGGTCCAGCCAGGCACGTCAACGGCGCCGCCATTTCGGGGTGGTCAACATCGCTGCGGGACTGCATTCAGAACCATTACAGAGCGGCAGTTTAAGAAAGATACTGTCCAAAATTACACTATTTCAGGAATATCACACTCAGAAAGAGGGACAGGATTATATAACGGAGGGAACGCAGTGATCCACACTCATGTCTGTGTGGTGTTGATTGTTTATGTGATGTTTATGTGGATATGATCGTGTGGTTGGTGAAGCACAGAGAACCTGTTGATGTGATGGTTTTTCCTCTGGTTTTATATTAAGCTTATTTCATTTAATAGTCTATTCAGGCGATCCTAACTTGATGTAGTAGTTATTTATTTACAGTGATGGTTAAAGCTTTTTAGCTCGGTAAGTTATATCATTCTTTAATCCGTGTAGATATTCATAATAGATTAACGTTAGAACCATTTTACACGGACCTTACACAATTCTTGTTTGAGTTTTAGGTTCCACCTGAAATAGTGCAGAAAGTGACCAGAAAGTCACAGCTGCACCGTGTAAGGTGGAACGGGAAAACTCGATCAAGAAGCTGGCGAATAGGAAGCCATTCAGCTCCGTCCTTCTTGCTGTGTTTTGGGGGATTATTTTATTTTTATGTGTATTAAGATTAGAAGTGATTCACACATTGATGATTTGCTGATGTGTCAGAGTGTTTTTGTCGCGCTAAACTCGGTTTTTATCGTCAGGTGCAGACTGAATACTTTCCTGCTGGTCCGGACGGCTAATTATCACGATCAGTTATTACAGTAATAAAAGCTACTGAGAGCAGATCCGAGCAGCCTGGATTAATCTGTGTCTGAGGATTATAACTAAACAGATTGGGTGAAAATCGGTTGAGTCATAAGGAAGTTGTGGCTGATTTAATCCTGAGACTCTTCGTCTCTCAATACGAGTGAATCTGTTCACAAGCAGATCTTGACCTCACCAACATATCGCCTCAGATAGAGAACAACAGACAATGCGGTGTCTAGGTATGTAGATCTATGGGAACAGCGATGACACCTCAATTCTACACAATTCCACATCAGTCACCAGAATTTCTTCCCAAGGCAAGACCAGCCCATATGCAGCCCTTCCACTCCATGGGTTACGGTTTCTTTATGGAGCTGCACTCGGCATTATGTAAGCTGCACAGCCCTACGCACACCGGCACTCGCGATTACATAAGCCGTGCTCGTTGCCTCCCATAGGCCTGCCAGGATCCACACTGTAAGCCGTAGGAGTCTCCAGCCCCTCACGGGATCTTTACACGCTCCTTGTGGGGATGGCAGTGTGGTTTATGGTTCATGCAGCACTAGGAGACAACAAGGTTTGGTGGATGGCTGGAAGATGGAAGTGTTTCATTTCTTCATGGCTTCTTGAGGCTTCAGTTTAAAGGCTTTGCAGTTCAGAGACATTTTGTTATTCATATTATACTATAATAATATAATAGTACAAGCCTCAAGTGGCCTGATTGGCTGATTTATAACCTGCTAGCTATGTTTACTGCGGCCAACGCTGGCTTTAGTTAATGAACATCTACCGTTACAGAGAATTACATATAGAGTCGATTATATATGTATATATGACTATATATGTTCTTTAAGCAAAAAACACTCATACATGCCACAAACTTTACAGTTAGCTACATAGCTAACAAATAAACAAACACTACTCTTACACTTCATACACAAAGCTGTTGTCCGGACATTTCATTGGCAGATTAAATGTTATGTTGTATGTAAATGTCATTATTCTGCAGCAAAAGCTTTTCAGATAAAATAATATTTTGGGTTTCTGTTAGAATAGAGCCGATCTGAAGGCCAGCCTTTATTTTTTGTAAGCAGATCTATTAAGAAAGCTCTTAATACAAGGGCTGACTGTCCCTTTCTGGTTCCTCAATTTCTTGTTGTTTTGGTCTTAGCGAAAGCTGTGCTAGAATCTTTTTCTCTGAGTTAACTAGAGCAGAAGTAACGCTCTGTTAGAAGGCTCCTCAGCTGAGAAGCGTGACTGGTTTGTTTGGAAATAAGTTTGTGGCAGAGAAGGGTATTTTTTAACATGTCTGTTAGAACTTGGGTGAAGAAAGGTTCATTTTTCAGTAATTAATTCAACTTACTGTTTTAACACAAGCTTGAAGTGCCCACGTCAGGAAGTGTCGTTTACTGGTTTATCTGAGAAGACGTGCTGGTTCTAACTTGAATCTTGAATCTGCTGGATAAACTCTCAGAAATAAAGGGGCTGACCTGTCACTGGGGCGGTTCTCCTCTTGCCACTGGGGTGGAACCCTCAAGGCTCCATCTCAGTACCTTTAGTCAGGGAACATAACTGAACCATAATCCACTGAATGATATGTTCTAAGCTGTACTGACTCCACACACCCCGTCTCGTCTCCAGGCTTTTATTTTACTGTTCTGTTTAAAACATTCGGTTATGAAAAGGTACAAATACGAACTTTTCACCTGGAAACACTTATTTAAGGTTCACAATCAGACCTTAAAACCACTGTTGTACCTTTGTACCTGCACAGAACCTTTATTCCTGTTGATGTAGTTGTGCTTTGAGTGGAAAAGCATGACATTTTTCTCGTTACTGGAATTAGAAATGTATGTAGAGTAGATGTATGGTGCTGGTCAGTACCCTAACGGAGATA
Source organism: Colossoma macropomum (assembly GCF_904425465.1). NCBI lineage: Eukaryota > Metazoa > Chordata > Actinopteri > Characiformes > Serrasalmidae > Colossoma > Colossoma macropomum. The sequence continues at coordinate 34,307,669 of NW_023494796.1, read as the reverse complement.
GAAACGGGTTACAGAAATGGGTTCTCTCACTTCCGTTAGCGCCTGTCAAGGTTTTACTTCAAATACCTTATTAACTCACAGTGTCTGTCTGTAAAGGCTGGGCATTAAAGGGGAAAGTAAACATGTACCAGGATGTATGCAGAGCTGCTAAGACTATTTTGTTGTAAAATGGTGCTTCCCGACTTCTTTACAGTGGTGGTGATAGGAACCAGGGGTCGCCATGACTACAATACAAATATAGACATTTTATTTACTGTCCAGAACCACCAGTGAACCTACACGAGTCTTCTGAGTTTATATGGAATGTTGATGATGGAAAATAGTGGAAAATCTGAAATAATAAGTTTTCTTTGCCTCACTCACCTAGCACCCTCCAAGTACCTTTCCGCCATGAATACGTTTTCAAAAAATCATACAGCAAAACTAGTGAGGGGCAATGTCTCGGACAACAGGCAGCATATTCATATTCATACACTGTTAGAAATAAAGGTTCTGTTCAGGTACATTTCTGTTCATCAAGGTACAAACAGTGTAAATGTTCCCTCAAAGCTCCAACAGTGGTTTTAAGGTCTGATTGTGAACTTTAAATAAGTTTTTCCAGGTGAAAAGTTCGTATTTGTACCTTTTCATAACCGAATGTTTTAAACAGAACAGTAAAATAAAAGCCTGGAGACGAGACGGGGTGTGTGGAGTCAGTACAGCTTAGAACATATCATTTCAGTGGATTATGGTTCAGTTATGTTCCCTGACTAAAGGTACTGAGATGGACCCTTGAGGGAACCGCCCCAGTGATGAGAGAGGAACTGACCCAACGACAGTTTAGTACCTTTATTCATCAAAGTGTACAATAACTTTCTGTGAGGGAGCTTTTAGAGGTGAACGTCTGGTTCCTATCACCACCACTGTGAACAGCTCTGACTTTGTTTACATCTTAACTATTTATTTATTATTATAAAAAATAGTAAAAATGAGTGGAATTCCCCTTTAGATAGGGCAGGTTCATTTTATGGGACAGCCCAAATAACTCCAATACTAGAGAGTATTGGAAAATTTCCAGGTAATTCAGTATGAAATTCTGATACTTCCATGAGCCACTTGGCTTACTTGTTCCAAAATCTGGGCTGGTGACCGGCGGCCTATATTACACTCCACATGCATGTTACTAACGGCAACTGAATAGTCAGAAAGCCATTGAATGAAGATATAGAACAACATATTGAACAAATGCCACTTGGTAATTGACTGTTGGCAGAGTTCTATGAAGGTCCCCTCTCATGTGTGGCTCTTATGCCTGTCAAACTTTTAGCTCAGGCTACCTTTACAAGATGTTCAGTACAGTCAGACCTGTTTGAGTACTGACAAGATATGAATGTAGGACAATTTAAAGCAAAAAAAAAAGGATTCAGCAAACCATCTCGTCAGTGATGTTAGAGTGGTAGCTTTTTATAAGGAGAAGTTTTAGTGATGAAAGCTCGACCTTCAGATGAGCTAATGCATTAATATTAACCTCTACATAATGCTGTAAACACAGATGTCAGAATGTAGTCTTTTTATTCTCACTGGTTCATCAACTGTGCAGCAAAGTTAAGAAAAGATAATTAACTAAGCTTAACATTTTTCTAAAACGTTATTGTTAGATATTATACATCATATCAAAGTGATTTTTTGCAAATACAGTAACACAGATATAGTGTAGTTTACCTTAGAGCGCCTCATTTGGTGCAGACCCTCACAAAAATGCGTTCCCACTAGTAGCGAACTGAACCGGGGTACTTTAGAAGCAGTCCGAGACCCTCCGGACCACCATTTATTAGCTTGGTGTGCCCCCAAATACAGGTTGAGAGTTCACACCTGTCAAAACGGACTGAACTACAGAAAGTGTTCGCACCAAACAGGGCAGTTTAAAGTTCAAAGTTCGGCTTATTTGGACCACTGTATAGATGTTACATTTTTTTGCAGATATTCATGGATTATTGCTTTTATAAAACAGTGTCCAACATAAAATATAATAAAGTACAGGGTGTTTCAAAAAGATTCATCCGATTTCAAAGCACCATATTTTTTCCAACCGTGAGGTGAACCAATCACAATCCAATTGAAAGAGGGGGGTCGGGGGCTCCCGAATGGCGCAACCGTGTTGGCCCTATCATCAGTCCAAGAGAGCACAATTGGCCTCGCTCTGTGGGTGGGTAGGATGGCCCCCCTGTCTCCCCCATCACCCACCATGATGCTAGTCAGTGCAGGCATCTGTTAGCTGACGTAACAGATCTGGCGGATGGCGCTTTCCTCCAAGCGCGTTCAGCTGTTGCTGGTTGCTGGATGCTGGCTTCACAGGTCTCAGAGGAAGCCTGTGCTTCAGCCTCCTAGCGTTGATAGTATCCTGTGATTGGGGGAGTCCTAACTAGTGGGTGGAATTGCAGACGACTAAATTGGAGAGAAAATCGGGGAAAAATTCTAAAAGGGGTCATAGAGTTTCTGACTGTCAGTGGAAGACGGCTCCCTTCAGTCTGCGAGGTGATGCGACCCCTGAGCAGAAAGCGTTCTGCGTTCTCCACTTCAATAAGAGTGAATCAGTCATAACTGTGCAGCGCGATTTTCGTGGGCAGTGAAGCTCCAACAGCTCGGAGTGTTTGTCGTTGGTTCCACAACACTGGATGATCTCCGAAATCGCACTGAAAGAGCCGTGAGTGCAGCGACACCCGACACGCTCAATCCAGTATGGGATGAATCTGACTATGGCGCTGATGTTGTCTGTACAGCTGGAGGAGGTTCAGACTGAGACCTTGTAACATTACATAATAAACTTTATGCTCATTTAAACCATTTACACTCTACTGCATTGATCTGTAATGATTTACAAGAGAAATAAATCATTTTGAAATCGGATGAATCTTTTTGAATCAACTTTTGAGAAAATAAGTTGTTAGTAGTGATGTACATAAACATGTATTTCTCCATGAAATGTAGTTCCCTTAGAGTATGGTATTGTTGCTAAGCAGTCATCGACTGTATGAGGAGAATGTTCGGTCACCCGTCGCTGTATATTGCAATCACTTCACTTCATATCACTACACTGTTTAATGCAGAAACCTTTGCCTTGTAAGAACCTTTTGGTCACTAAATCACCACCGTGAGTCTTATTTAGCACCAATCCAGTGGCACCCTCTTCTCACCCTGGGGCTGGATCTCACACAGCTCCCTGCTCCCTACATAGTGCACTATGTAGGAGTTTAAATACTGGATCCTGCAGCCCAACAGAGCAAAATACAGCTATGAAAGTCATTTGGGACACATCCACACTGGATAAATGATGCACTGTTTGGCTGTAAAGGCTAGAATTTCTAAACTTTCATATCTAGAACACTATTTAGGGGGGAGCACAGAGCCGTTTGGGATTCAGTCTTGGTTTGATGCTCCTTCTGACTGAAACACGAACATTTGAAGAGTGTGAGACATTCAGGTGACGTTCTTTAGACTTTTATACTGCAGTTTTACAGAGAATCACACAGTCAGTGCTTTAATTCAAGCTTGTGATATTAATGATGGAGCCATTTAGGCTGTTGGCTCTTTTAGCCTGTTAGCTAGCTGACCAGCGTAGTTCTGGGTAGGAACGTAGGTTGTCACCCCCTCAGTTTAAACAAGAAACAGGTTCTTACTGCATCAGTACACTCCATGTGAGCAGCGTGAGAGTCAAAGATTATTCCATTAACAGCAGAAGGGTTTTTAATGCTGTGGTGCAGTGATACAGAGTTCAGTGGTTGTGAGGCGGTCATAGCCGTGATGTATTGTGGATTTTAGCATGGCTTCGAACGCGGCCTTTATAGTTTTGATGTCTTCAATATTAATCTAAAATCTTCTGAGACCTGCATATATATAGATATTATGTTACCTGTGTACCCACATCTCTTTAGTTCCTCTCCACATCTCCTTGTTATTTTTTATTCTATTGTTGTATTTTATTGTATTTGTCTCTTTTAATGCCGGTTTTGAGTCTGTGTGCTTGTCTGGTCTGTTCAGTCTGTTCATGTCATACATGTGTGACTCACCAAGCCCGATTCCTCACATGTGTAACGTACTTGGCAAAACAAGGTGATTTTGAAAACGTTGTTGAACGATGATCAGCCCTGACCTTATCAAATCTCCACAGTACTACAATCTTGGAATGTCTGCTGTTACAGAGAACGTGATGGTCATCATCTCCAAACCTCTCAGATTTTAATTGCGCGTAGGAGCTTTTAGCAGCTCATTCAGAAGCTAATAATCCTAATAATCCTTCATAAGCGCAGCTTTTAATCAGAGTTCTGTGCTCACTCATGTGCTCCGTTCTTCACAGGTTCAGATCTGGCCTTCCCTGCCTCAGTGCAGGATGACGTCATCTGCAGCAAAACCTTTCAGATCCTCTACAAGAATGAAGAGATAGTCGTCAACGATGTCCTCATATTTAAGGTGAAGATGCTGCTGGATGAGAAGAAGGTGAGAGTTTCTTCCTCTTTCTGTCAGATTGTGCACTTACTGGCTCTGTTTGCATCCATTTTCTGAGCAAGCGGTACAGATGAAATGTAAAAAAATATGAATTTTGATTTTGTAACCCTCACTTTTAGCTGTTAAATGCTTTACGTAATGACAATTTCTTGAAAAAAAAAAGTTTTGGTTTATGGAAGTAATTGTGTTTGACATGTTTCCATCTCTAATTTCATGTATGTCATAACTTTTGGTGTTTTGGCTCCCCTGATGTTCACATAACTTCTAAGGACTTTTAATTTAGCTTGGTTTAGTTTATTGTATTCTCCCTGGAACCGTTACATGAGAGATGTGCAAAACAAACAAAAAAAGAAAGTGACAATCTTAAATCTAATCAATATATCTAATATTTCTAGTTATCTCTTGTTCATACCCATCTGTCTTTACTGGGCTGTGTAAAGACAACCTAGAGTAGTCCATTATTACCTGACAGTGTTTTTGGGAGGAGGATGCAGCTGCATTGAAGTACAATCATAAATAGCAGCTTCCTTTAAAATACAGTACAGTGGGGTCCAAACCTCTAAGACCACTTTGAAAATCTAGGATTGTTTTCATTTAAAGTGCACTAGCCTTTATTACAGGAAACTCTAAAGCTCTGCTCACTGGTGTCACTCTAACAACCTCCACTCAGCCTAACACTGCTTTGTTAGATCTTAGTTTGTTCTTATTTGATTTTGGTATGTTGTGTTTTTTTTTTTCATCATCTACGGTACATAATATCATTAAAAGATTCAGAGAATCTGGAGAAATCTCTGTATGTAAGGGACAAGGCCAAAAACCAGTATCTGCTGGCCGTGATCTTTGGGCCCTCAGGTGGTACTGCATTAAAAACAGACATGATTCTGTAGAGGAAATCACTGCATGGGCTCAGAAACACTTCTGAAAACCACTGTCTGTGAAAACAGTTCATCACTGCATCCATAAATGCAAGTTAAAACTCCAAAACACAAAGAAGAAACCAAATATAAACAGGATCCAGAAACGCTGCCACCTTCTCTGGGCCTGAGCTCATTTAAAATGGACTGAGGGGAAGTGGAAAAGTGTCCTGTGGTCCGACGAATCAACATTTGAAATTCTTTTTGGAAATCATGGACACTGTGTCCTCTGGGCTAAAGACCACTCAGCTTGTTATCAGTGCACAGTTCAAAAGCCAGTATTCATGATGGTGTAGGGGGCATTAGTGCACATGGCATGGGTGACGTGCACATCTGTGAAGGCACCATTAATGCTGAACGATTAATACATGTTTTGGTAACATATGCTGCCATCCAGACGACGTCTTTTTATTTATTTATTTATTTATTTATTTATTTATTATTGAGCTGGGATAGGCTCCGGCACCCCACCGCAACCCAGAAGGATAAGTGGTTTAGATCGTGTGTGTGTGTGTGTGTGTGTGTGTGTGTGTATTTATAATTGTATTTTTAAAAAGTATGTCTTATTGATTATTATTATTTTAATCCCTTTTAAATTTGGTAATTCGTCTTACCAGTGTACATTTTGTATTTTTCTCTTTTTTTTTTATAGTTTGATTTGTTCCTGTGGTTTACCAAAATTTTCTTCAGTGTGTGTGTTACTCTTTTCAGTCCCTGTTTAGTGTTCTAGTGCTTGGCTACATTGCAAATGAGAGTCATCCTCAATGTACTCATGGTTTTAATACATTATTGATTGATCGATTGATTGATAATCCTGCAAATAAACAGCAGAACAATTTCAAATTTTGAAAACATTTTAGCAGTGTGATAGACTGGCGACCTGTCCAGGTTGTTTCCTGCCTTCTGCCCAATGACTGCTGGTATAGGCTCCAGCACCCCCACAACCTAGAAGGAAAAAGCGGCTTAGAAAATGTGTGTGTGAGAAAAAAAATTACAGTAAAAGTCTTGATTAAAATGTAGAAGAAATTTTCGTGATTCTGCACTACTTTTAGGTCACTATTCAAATTTCAGCAAATTTGTGACGCTGCCCATTTTTAGGTTTTTGCACAAAAAGGTCAGATTTTTTAATTTTTTTTTTGGGTCTTCTTCCAGTGAAGCTCATGTTTAGACAACTCTCAGGTGGATTTGCTCAGATTGCTGTGCTGATAATATAATTTCTAATAGAAAGACGTCGTATTAAAGTAGAGAAGCGTGTGAAATAGAAGCACGTTCACTAGAGCTCTCAGACTTTGGGCCCTGCTGTGTATGTATTTATTTCGCAACAGCGCGTACAGTATGTGTAATTTCTATCATACAGTGCCCTCAGTTCATGGGGACCCTTGGTGGCTGTCACAGTTGCCTAGTGCAAAAAAGTGTCCCTGTCCATTTCAAACAGCTAATGAAGATCTGTCAGAAAACTTTGTTCTTCCAGTCACTACTTTGTGATGTTCCTCTCCAGGTGGAAGAGTCCCTGAACGAGATGGACTTCCAGCTGTCTCTGGACCTTTACTTCACAGATGGCGACTACACGTACGTCCTCTGTTGACTGGAAATATAACAGAGATCACTCTGACCTCTTACACAAGGACACTTAAGCAAACATAGACGGCACTTTTGTCATATGCTTGGGTGACCCTCCACCACGTGTTATGAGAACAATTTGACATAAAAAATATTCAATTCACTTTTCTTGCATAAAATGGTCCTTGATTTATTTTTTGGACCTCAATATTCAGAATCATAAAAAAAATGTTTGCAAGGGTCCTTATGGAATATGTTGCCTTGAGGAAACATTGTGTGACAATGAGAAGAAATAATATAAAGCCGTGTTCCCTGAAGTGGTGAGACCTGGTTTGTGACTGGCTAAATCCATTCCACTGTTGCACAATGTTGCTTCTAGGCAACAAACATATTACTGCAAATTCTCGCAACAAAAAAAATTGATACTGAATGTTAAAGAGGTTAAAAGAGTGCACTAAGATATAGTATTTTTATGGACTTACTCAAACTCTTCCCTTAATTGTTAACCCTGTTGTTGTCTTTAAATATGTACAGTCCCATTTCCAGAAAAGTTGGGACGCTGTGCAAAATGTAAATAAAAACAAAATGCAATGATGTGCAAATTATTTAAACCCTATATTTAATTGAAAATTGTACAAAGACAACAAATCACATGTTGAAATTGAGAAATTTTATTGTTTTTTGAAAACTATTTGCCCATTTTGAATTTGATGGCAATAACACGTTCCAAAAAAGTTGGGACGGGGGGCAACAAAAGGTTGATAAAGTGTTGTAATGCTAAAAGTTAATTGGAAACAGGTCAGTAACATGATTGGGTGTAAAAAGATCATCTCAGAGAGTCTTTCAGAAGTAAAGATGAGGAGGGGTTCACCACTCTGTGAAAGACTGCACGATCAAATAGTGCAACAATTCAGGAATAACGTTTCTGAACATAAAATAGCAAAGAACTTCTGCTTTTCATCATATAAGGCACCATTAATGCTGAATGATATATACATGTTTTGGCAACGTATGCTGCCATCCAGACGACGTCTTTTTCAGGGAAGGCCTTGATTATTTCAGCAAGACAATGTAAAACCACATTCTGCATGTATTACAGCAGCATTGCACCGTATTAAAAGAGTCCAGGTGCTAAACTGGTACATTATGAAATGAAAAATAGGACAAATGAGCCCCTGAACTGATGAGCAGCTGAAATCCTGTATCAAACAAGGATGAGAAAACATTTCACTTTCAGAACTACAGCAGTGTCTCCTCAGTTCCCAAACGCTTACAGAGTGCTGTTATAAGAAGAGGTGATGAGACACAGTGGTAAACAGGCCCCCGTCCCAAAAACAATACAAATATCTCAGTTTCAACATTTGAAATGTCTTTGTAGTATTTTCAATTAAATTAGGGTTTAAATGATTTGCACATCATTGTATTTTGTTTTTATTTACATTTTGCACAGCGTCTCAACTTTTTTGGAAATGGGGTTGTATAATGTTATTGTAAGGTGAGGAAAATTTGCTGCCCTGAGGCAACATTGTGTAAGAGAGGGTTAAAGCATGCTCTTGAGTAGCAGCTGAAGGTGGAAAGAAAGCTTCAGCATGTTGACACGTCCTTTCTCCTTTTTGAAAGGCAGTTTTGTCATTAATTAGATATTGGCCTGAACTAGCTGTGTCCATGTGTGTTCCCTTAGGCCAGAGGACTCCAGCTCTCTGCAGAGCATCAGCAGCCGGACCTTGCGCTTGCACTTTAGCCTCCACAGAGGCATCCACCAGCACGTCAACGTCATGTTTGACTACTTCCACCTGTCTGTGATATCTGTCACCATCCACGCCTCTCTCGTGGCCCTGCATCAGCCCCTCATCAGGTCAGGGAAGGGTCAGGCGCTCTGTTTAGCACAGCCAGCATTTTATATCTTTCACCTAATGTTTTCTTTTTGCTATCAAGTAAACTGCTCTGCCATTATTTTGATAGTAAATCAATGTGTTGTTTTGCTAAGTCATTATTTTGAGAAACTCAAGCTGCTTTCTGAGAACATGTTTATATTTTTCACCTCAAAAGCATGAAACATCTCAAAATAATGACTTCGAATTAATGAGAGTATTTAAGAAGAACGACGTAGCATCTTCAAATAATGACTTAGAATCGCAAAATAATGGTATCGCAGTTCACTTAATAATGAAATATTAATTAGCTGCTGGATTTTTTTGTAATTCTAAGTGATGGGATTGGACTTTGATGAGAAAGTGCTGTATTCTATCCTGTTTCTGACAGTGAAATACTTGGATGTTCTATCTGAGGCCTGAATACAATGCACAATTACCATTTATTTATTATATTTCATGTTTTTTTTTATGACTATGTTAAAAATAAATAGAAATTGTGTATTAAACTTGCATATTAAGTTCTCTGTAGACCATATGTGTCATTCTCCAGTCCTCATGGGCCATAACACTGCAGACTTCAGCACAGTGCTTCATTAAACACACCTGATCCAGCTCATCAGCTAATTATCAAGGCCATGAACTGAATTCAGAGTGTTAGATGAGGGTACACGCTGATCTCCACAGCACTTTGGCCTGAAAGGTCCCCAGTTTGACACACCTGCTGTAGAGGATAACTTGTTTTTTTATTTAAATTAACTAAACATAACATAATTTGTCCAGGGAAGTTTAAACCTTTACATACAACAGTGAATCTCAAGACAACTCACAAGAAGTAGATGGAGCAAAATCACTAATTCTTACAGGTTTTTAAGGTTTCATGCTTTTAGAGGCTGTTGTAATCGAATATTATTGAAATTGTGTCACAGGTTTCAGTCAATTTTCAGATAGATTGTGTCCTGGTATCTTGTGGAATTCAGCGCTAACACTGCTGTGTTTAATAAATAATGCAGTTAGGTAAAAAAATATTTACCCACACAGACATTACAGTGACTTGTATCTGTTCTGAGAGAGTGTAATGAGGTCACTTGGTGCCTGGCAGCGCTGGCGTCTGTTCTCATGACCTTCACAGTTCGTGTTGACCTTCTGTGTTTGTTCTGCAGTTTCCCCCGGCTGGTTAAAAGCACCTGGCTAAACCGCAACGCACCAGCACAGAGCAAAGACTCCCTCATCCCTGCTCTGGAAACTGTGGTGTTTGGCAGCAGCTATGTCAAGCAGATTTCCCCAGATGTAAGCATGCGTACACACACACACACACACACACACACACACACACAAAAAGATGGAACCAAAGCACTGTCTTCAGATGCCTGATCAATAGAAGAGAGGAAACTGTTTGCTTTCTCTGGTGTTATCTTACATAAACACACAAGAGACGAGAAGTTACTGAAGGTTGAGACTTAAAATTCTCAGATGTCTTTACAGTGGTGGTGATAGGAACCAGGGGTCGCCATGACTACAACACAGATATAGACATTTTATTTACTATCCAGAACCACCAGTGAACCTACACGAGTCTTCTGAGCTTATATGGAATGTTGATGATGGAAAATAGTGGAAAATCTGAAATAATAAGTTTTCTTTGGGGACTATTTTGCCTCACAGCGCCCTGCATGTATCCCTCCACCATGAATGGAGTTTAAGTTCTCTAAACTATCATAAAACAGTGTCTCAGTCATCAGGCAGTGAATTCATAACCATTTCATGTAGGAACTTTCTGTGAGGAGCTTTTAGAGGTGGACGTCTGGTTCCTATCACCACCACTGTGAACAGTTCTGACTCGGCAAGTTTCTCTAGAACGGAGAACCACTCTGAACCACTCTGTTTACATCTTAACCTTGTAATTATGCAGAAATCCTGAAAAATGCATGGCTTTTCCCCTTAAGGTTGTTGTCTGTCAGAACTTAGAGCTGCTCTGTGCTTTGCCTGAGACAGTTGGCAGTATTCATTTACTGCCCTCATTCAATTAGGGAAGCTGATTCTGATTGTGACACAACGCTGAAGTGGCACTGTCAGTCTTGTGCAACTGATTATAACGGTAATACTGGAGACTTCAGAAACACTTTAGACCCTTAGACACAGTTGTGCAGCAAGCATGTGAAGGAGATGATGCAGTCGTATGCACAAACGTTTTGTTGGTTTTCTAAATTAAAATAAGAAAACATCCTTTACAGAGAACAAATGTATTGCACAATTACCGTTTATTCGCTAAATTATTATATTGGAGGGAGGAATAACATAAAATATGAAATTGTACAAAAGTACGAATGCCTTGATTTCATGTTTTATATTTAAATGTTAAACTCAGCAAATAAACTGAAATTGTGCTCTAAAATGAGCAGATGAAATTGTGTTTACTGTAGAGGATATTTTAAACCATTTTGACTTTAAAAATGAACCAAACATTGAAGTTAATTTGACCTGCGGTGTTCAAACTCTGCATATGACTGTACATGATATGGTTAGCTCCTCTTTTCTTTCAGCACTGGGGCCCTCTTTAGCTTTTATTCACCTCACCATGACATTTAACTGCTGTGTGTTTATGCATTCTTTTCTCCGGCAGTGTTTTCAGGCCAGCTGACTCACCTCAGCAGTTCTGAATCACCTCACATAGCATCAGAAAAATAAAGAGGGGAAAAACAGATGTAGAAAGCCTTTCACAGTCTGGATAAACATGTGACTTTCCTTATCTTCCAGTATTGTTTTTAACCTGCCCTCTCAAGGCAGGTTTGCTGGATAAGCAAATTTTGTGATGGTAGAATTTTTAGAAGTTCCTGTGTAGCGAAAAGTTGAAGCTTTAAGCTTGAACTTGCACATCACTGCTGTTGGTACAAAACCTTGTATGTCCAAAATGGTAACTTTACAGGAGAGGGAAAAAACATACTTTACTTTTACTGTAACGCAGTGGAACCAGAATTTTTTCCAAGTCATTTCGGACCGTTTCTTTTAGTCCATTCATCGGGAAATTTACACACAATGTAAAGGACAACAGGCATTTTATTATTATGTCAAAAACTGAAAAACGATATGGAGATACGAGGTTTTGTTCTGACAGCAACGAAATACAGATGTTTGCACATGTGCAGCGTTCATAAGACAGAGCCTACATAAAAAGTTGGCGCTCGCCTGCGCCTAACGTGCTGTGTGTAGTGTCCAACTGCCGACCCGCAGTACCACACTTTCAGACCTGCACTATCAGCTCCTTACAAGTGCGCCTCTAGTGGTTCATTTCAGAATTGCAGTCACACTTTCCTGTCCTTACGAGAGAATTTTAACATGACATTTTTGTTTTTTTAGCAGCAAAGTGTCTACAGTACGTGGTAATGCTGCTTTCTAGCGCAAGTGAGGCGACAGTTTTGTACGTGGAGGAGCTTGTTAACCTGTCGTGCGCATTTTTGTGACAGATAAAGAGGAAACTGAGGTTGTGAAATGGGTGTTCATTAGCTTGCTGGAATATGTCAGTATTGGCCTATTTTACTGGTGTTTTGAACCCATACACTCTTAAAAAGGATGGATGAAGGTTCTTCAAGGGTTCTTTGGTAATGGAATGGTTCTGTTGAGAACTTAGTTGTACATAGAATATTTAGGTATTGTTTACATTCTGAATGCTGTTAAGAATCATTTAGTGTGTTTACATGCACTCAGTAATCCAAACATAATCAGATTTCTGCAGTTATTCGATTATTCAAATGGTCATGTAAACACCATACACCGATCTAGAAATCTGATTAAGAAATCTGATAAAGAGCTCAGTAATCAGATTTCTCAGTGCAGTAAACTCTTACTCTGATTTCTTTTGGATTTCTCAGTCTGAGCATTTGTGAAAACAGACTGCGCTACCGGAAATGAGCGAGCAGTGTCGCCGCGAGACGCAGCAAAACACATTTGGAGCAATGCTGAAACCAAATACATGCTTGACGAAATGAAGGATTTGAATATTCTTTATCTTCTAGATGATGTATGTTCATATTTTAAGGTAAAGTGACTCAATGTTTAAAAAAAAGCTGCAGCCCGAAGTTTTAGTTTTACGTTACGTTTACGTCACGTCTTCTTCTGTGAGTTTATTGGCTGGTTGTAAAGCAGAAATCTGAATACTCTCTGACTCATGTAGACCTGGAGTTTCCCCTTTATCTGATTACTCAAGAGCATGTAAATGTGTTTATCGGATTACTGACAAAATCTGATTTTTTGCAGTTATCAGATTAAGTGCATGTAAACACACTGTGTGAACTGCTGTATCTTTGTCAGTCATATCTAATAGAGCTGATATGCAGACCTCTGCTTGGCCATTTGAGCTACTAAACTTGTACTTAACTCTGAATTAAATACAGTAAAGTTGCTAGGCTAAACGCTGAGACGTAACTGTAGTACAGCTGTCTTTACAGTCAACTTTTAACGTTGCAAAGTGCATATAGTTTTTGAAAAACTACTTTTCTGGTCAAAAATTTGAGGTTTAGCCCTGCCATTCTTTTTTTGTTTATGCTAGATGTATAGCTCTTAGCATACTAACTAGCAATCTAGCAGGGTAAGTAAGTCAGCTGACGTGTAACAACAGATGGAGTACATTGCAAAAAGAGGAACAGGGCAGAAGTTGATTTGAAGTGTTTTTTTGAGGTTTAAATTGGCGTAAAATACTGCTTTTGTTCATGTAGCCTGTTTATTGGAGCTAAATAAAACCAGCTCAATTGCTTGTTACCACATGAAGTAATTTAGCTCGAACTGAAGCTGTTTTCACAGAGTAGTTTTGCCTCAAACAGCCATTTAAACGAAGCAAATCGAATGTTATAGCTTTGGAATATTAATTACTTTCCTCTGGCGTATAAGCAGTACTTTTTATGGGAGTTAGAATAGGAAATTGCTTCTGACCGCAATGATTTCTGGGCACATTCGGCTGCTGTTGACTCTGTCTTACCCCTCTAAGGGGTCATCCAACAAACTGAAAACAGAAATCCACTCAGATTTTCTGCACAGGTAAATCATTAAGACGTGAACGCAGTTGTTTAAAGCAGTTTGATGTGAAGTTCCAGTCTTACTGAGTCAGAATTCTTTATAATAGTACTGATGAGAACCAGATGTCTCAGAAAGCTTGTTGCAAATGTGTTGTCTGATGACTGAGTTGATATCTGTATATTTTTTTAATGATTGAGAGGCGCCACCACTGTAAATCTGAGTTTCTACAGTGAATCATTTCACACCAAACCACTCTAAGTCACTCTGTGTACATCTCAACATCTGAATTATGCAGGTATTTGGTTAAATTAGTGGAAATTCCCATTCAAAGTTTTACTTTAGTAATGGGTTCTAAAGGTGGCATTGGGGATTCCCCTAAGTGGATATGGTAAGAACTTGATGAGAACATGTAAAAACAGTACTGAAACGAAGGGTTGGGTCATGACCGCGTTACTTCCTCATCTGTACAAAAGGTTGTGTTCCAAAATGCATTAAACACAGCTTTTATTAGTTTTTATTATTTTTCTTCTTTTTCTTATGATACACCGTGTTGTTAGTGGGCTTTACACATATTTACAAATATCAACTCTGACTGTTAGAGCTCGTCTAGTCACTGCTGGTTCAGCTCCAGCCCTGCAGGTGGATGAAGACCAAGGAGAACAGACCAGAATAACCACCAAAAAATGGAAAACTAATAAACATGCCAGCCAAAAATCACAAAAACACAATTAAGCTGGAGTTGGTCTTATTCACCAGCTTCTTATTCTAATTTTTCGCTCCACCTTAAATGGTGCAGCAGTTACATTTATATGGAACGAATTTTGAAAATGAAGCCAACGTCAAACATGCACACATCCAGTTTACCCCAATAAACACATGCTTAATCAGAAAATACCTCAAACTTCCTCTTGGAGGTGTTTAATGAGCAGCACAGCACTGGCTGATCTAGCGCCACGTCCCAAACCACACACTTCTGTACTTCACCTACTCCACTAATGAGTGCACTTCTAATGGGTTATGCACTATTTTTACACTCTATTTAGGGAGCTAGTATGCAGGTTAGATGCTAGTCACACAGTGGGAAATCTCAGGCTTTTAGATTTCAGCTTTCATTTGTCATCACTACAGCAACAGATCAAATAAAATAAAATCAACACACTCAAAAGTAAGGACTAATATGCGTTTTAAAGTGAGTGTTTCCAAGAAAAGATGTTTTACTGTCTTTGCTGAATCAGTGATGGCAGTTATCTCATGACAAACCGCAGTGATGGAAGTGCGATTGGAATACCATAAATATTGCGATTGATAAAACCTTTATTACAGAAGGTAGACTGTGTTTTGACAGTGTGCATTATAAATCACCTGCTACACTATCAAATCTCTTTTTGTTACAAAAAGGTTGTACAGCAGTTTAGAATGAAGCTCTTCATATCGTCTCATGATTTTAAAACATAAGTTACAATTTTAAGTTTTTTTTAACTGACTTTTCATTCAACATACCTGGAATATAATAGATAAAATAATGCTGATCTCATTACATTTGTTTTAACTTAAATTCTTTTCATGTCCTAAACATTGTTGTAAGCTATTCCCCTTCAGAAGGAGAAAAACCTAAGAGTTCTGGCATTGCCTGTAGTAATGGTGTCCATCTTTTTAAAGCCTCGGGTTCACTACACGACTTTTAAAGTCTGAACAGTGTGCGTATTTTTTGGGGGGACTGAAATATTGGGGATCCACACTAAGCGATTAGGAATTACACACTACCTCACTAAACTCACTAAACTCACACGAACTCTTGCGTTCTCCTGTTACTAGTAGCTGCAAATAAACAAACGTGGAGCTGCAGCTGCTGGTTTCTCTGCTGTTTGCGCTGAAACAGTGAAGAAGCAGCAGGTAAACATGTTTAAGTGAGGATCAGTGATTTAAAAATGTGATCAGTTGGTATTTTTAGAGTTTTAAGTCTACATAAACTCAATTGTGCCTTAAACTCAGCTCATTAAAAAGCTTCGCTCCACTCGTGAGAGACTTTTCACCATTTTTCTTTGCTTACTTGCTGTATTTTCTTCTTTCGCGCTCTCAGTTCTCATTGGCTGTCGGAGGAGTTGTTCAGTTTGAGTTGTTGATCAGTTTACACTAGATTACACTCGGAATCGGGTTAAAAATTCAATCATGTTTGATAAACACTGACTGGTCTGAAATGCGGTAAATCTGAGTCTGTGCCGCTCACACACGACTCTCTCTCCAGACTCCGACTGACCCAAAAATCTGCAGACTAGAGCCGACCAGCTCAAAATTCGGATAAAAGTCGTCTAGTGTGACCCCGGCTTAAAAAACTGTCTGTTCTCAGCTGTAATCTTGCTGTGAATTTCTCCATAATAGGAGTTAAATGTTTTAAACACAGTGACACAATTAACACAGAACGGCCACAGACAGTAAATACAGACAAACTGTACAAACACTGTACAGTAAATTCTTATCTAAATATGCCATAACTACAAGTCTACAACCACTGAGCACAGGAAAGAGAACGTAGACCAGGTGTTGGTCCATGCAGCAGTAACAGTGCGGTGCATATTGTTTATCAATGCACTGATTATTAACAGTAGTTGAAGCTGTGACTGATGCCTTCTGCACTTCTCCCAGGGAAAGACCTTCCTGGTGTCAGACCAGTGTCTGCAGCACGCCTTCACCTTGCACCACAGCCTGTGTGCCAGCCTGCTGTTGGCCTATCGGGGCCTCTTCGAGTACTTCATGAATCTCACCAAGAGCCTCCCGTCTTCTCACCGCATGGAGCTTGGTACGTCCCTCAGCGCCGGACAGCTCAGGGCACCATCTTTCAGTATCTTGATTGATATCAATACTAGCTTTAAATTCTGAACTACACACTTAAAGGTGCTTCTTCAAGGGTTCTTTAGTAAAGAAAGTGATTCTGTATAGAACCATGAACACTCAAAGAACCCTTTGCATGATTATAGGGTTTATTACATCATGAAAGGGTTCTTCAGATTGATGGAGAGTGCTGTTACGTAGAACCTTTTTAAAAAGAAAAAGGGCTTTTCTGTTGTTAAAGCTTGATGTTGTCATAATAGAAGAATCCTTTTCAAAAAGGTTCTATATAGAACAACTTACAGCACATTCTCTAGATAGATAGATAGATAGATAGATAGATAGATAGCCCTAACTTTATTGATCTTTATTGATCCCGAAGGAAATTCAGCAGTCAGTATGAGTCACACAACACAGTACAGTTGAGTAAGAGTGATACAATATAAAAAGAATATATACAAAAAAACAATCTACAGGCATATATACAACTAGAAATATACAAAAATATTCAATAAAATCTATTCTGAGATAAAAAGGCAGTGCAGTAATGAATGTACAAGGAGGCTCGGGTAACAGCATATAATAACAATAATGATTAAATATGTGCAGATATTGGTACTGAAATAAAGTGTCTGGCAAAGAATCCTTTAATCAGTTCTTTGGTTCTACATAGAATTATTTTCTAAAGAGCCCCTGAAGAACCGATTTTAACTTTTTTTAAAGATAAATTGTGTAGCAGTTATACGTTTTCGCCGTGCTGTTGTACAACATTGTTGTTTTTTGTTGAAAATAATATTTAATCTGTGCTGTAGAAATCCCGCTTTGTAGGCTGAAGTAGAGATATTCACCTGTGTATGTCTTTCTCACTTCTTGCCTGCTTCCCTAAAGTGTTTACAGCCATGATTAACACTTACAAGAGCCAGTCTGCTAAAGCTGAGCAGGCTTTGGTGTCTCGCCTGCAATCAACTAGCACTAGCCTGCAAATTAGCAACTGTTAGCTGTCGGACCTGAAATTAGCCTCTAACACTAACCCAGTGTCATCTACCACCAGGACAGCTTCTTTAGCTTTAAAGGAATGGTTTAACAGGAAGCTGAACGTTTACAATTTTGCACTGTACAAATTGTGCTTCTTTAGTTTAACGTTGAAGCTAGAAGGCTAATGTTGTGTACAAACACTAGAAGTCAATAGACCCTTTTCACATTTTCGCATTTTCTCTGCTGGATGTAGTCGTTGCAGGGTGACATTGCTTCCACGAAAGCAATGACAATAACAACAATGATGAGCGTGTAAAGGTCACTCAGGTGTTCGAGCCTGAAGCAAAAACAGCCTCATCTCCGTTTCAGTGGTTCGTCAGCTGATGATGAGCAGAGGAGAAATGGGTTTGTGTAACTTAAAGGAATAAACTGTCATACGGAGTTAAAGACCCTCTGTGTCTGTGTTTCAGCGCTGCTGACCAACGTTAACGTGCAGGTCGTGGTGTAAAGTTGCTGCTTCAGCCGCTTTCAGAGGAACAGTTTTCATTTCCTCCCTCTAAAGCTGTCGGTATCTGAGAGAACGAGAGCTCAGCCGGGAGCAGGTGTTCGTTCACTGGAGCTGGTCTTTGTGTAAAACGTCTACGGTGGCGCTACGGACCTTGACGACCCAGTGCGCCCCCTGCTGGTGTGTGTCTTTAGTTATTTTGCCAGCTAGTTTATTGCTGGTGAGCTGTTTAAACATGGCTAATCTGACGTTTTGGTTATAGTTATTTTATCCACCATTGATTATCTCTCTTTAGACGTTAGCTGGCGTTACTGTGCTCTGATAGCTGTGAAGGAATTTTTCCACAAAGCATTTATATCCCTGATTTAGTCTGGACTCCCACATTGTTGTGTATTTGGTTCTCCAACCGTTCTGGACTCAAATTCCAATCTTGGCAGCTATGACAGAGATAAAGTGACTCACGTTTCTGTGGTGAACTGAAGTGATATGAACGCTTGTATTTCAGAAGTTAACTGTATGTAGGACAATAGAGGAACTTGTTTTACCCAGCGTTTACACACTTCTGTTTCTTGTGAAAAGGGTCTATAGTCACCCAAATCTTTTCTGTAAATACATCCAGAGAACTTCTCTAAAACTCTGCAAACCTCATCCAGCTCTTCATTAAGGTCGCTTAGACTTCTTGATGTTTATTGACGTCTAGTGTTTGTTAGCAGCGTTAGCCCAGTGCTAAACAAAAAAAAACAAAGATTGGACATTAAACACGTCTCTGCTAATCCAGTGCATATATTCCTTTAGAACATAGGTCGGCAACAAGCAGTTCAGCTCTTTTGCTGCCCTGTTGTGGCTCCAAAACAGAATTAGATTTTGTAGGTAAAAATAAAATAATCCTCCTTTACAGTAAAATAAAGCTCTGCTGATCGTTCAACACAGTTTAACAATAAATGGTCTTAAACTTTGGAGTTAATGTAGAACTGCTAATTCACCCTTTAACCCTGAAGATCAGCGCAGACTGCTGGTCACCATAGCAACACAGACAACAGTCTCGCCTAGCTAGTAGCTAACGAAACGGCAAAGAGAGAGATTTAAGACGAACATCGATAATTTGGAGACGAATGGACTTATTTGTGTTTATAATCACTCCAGCTGGTTTCCTGATATGTTTAATCTGCAGTGAAAAACTGAGAAACAAACACTAAAACATCACAAGGCTGAAGCTGGTTTCCCGTTCTACCTTAAATGGTGCTGCGGTTTTGGTGCCTTCAGTGGCATTTAAGGTGGAATGGGAAAATTCCAACAAGAAGCTGGCGAATGACAAACGACTTCAGCCTCGTAAAAAGTCGAACATTGAGAGACATTTTTACAAGAAAGTGTTCTACTTTTGAGGAAAAGTTTCCTGCTGGAGATGTGAGAAAAGCGGCTATAGCAGAGCTAAAGATTAAAGCAGAGCAGAGTAAGTCTGCGTTTTCGTTTATTTTATATTTTTTATCCTTATACTAGAACATCAGCACCTACTGAGACATATTTACAGACAAGATGGTAAAATGGACATATAATATTGTGGCTCCCAAGGTGGTCTGATTTTTGTTGAAGGACAAAATGGCTCTTCTTAACATTTGGGTTGAAACCTCTGTTTTAGACCGAAGCATAGGCCTGTCGTCTGTCTTTCTGCATGCCGCCCCTCAGTCTTCCTGTTTGTGTTTTACCATTCGGGTCTGTGTTTTTTCTGTTTATTAATGTATTTGCTTTAGTTTTGCTTTGCCCGCACAAGCTGCTCTCTAGAGCCTTCCATCTAGAACACTTCCCTGTGCTAGACTCTCACTTAAAGGCACTAACAGACCTCCCCCTAGCGCTGCTGGTCTCATGTATGTTGTAATGAGTCGTACATGTATGTAAAGGCTAGCACTCAGCTCTGCTCTGAAAGGGGAGAGGAACCATTTTAAACATGCCTATATGTGCAATCCCACCACTAGCCAAGCCCAGCATGCAAGTCCTTTATGAACGAGTTCTAAGAAGACCTTTCCCCCGAGGCCAAAGGCACGTCTACATAGGTACGTCCCTCCAAAGCCGACCCTCACCCTCAACATTGCTTCTTACCTTTCATTTTTGAGTTCTTTCTTTTTTTCTTTTTCCATCCCCTTTATCCTCCTCCTGTCTGGACTGTTGTCTATGGTGAGCACCCCCCCTCAACAGGGGGGCTCGGTTCTTCGGTCTGTCTTCCAATAAGCTCTGATTCAGAACCACGACTGACCACAGACCAGTCATCCTTCTGCAGCGTTGCTGCTCTTCTGTATCCTCTCTGATCCTGTACTAGTTCTCTCTTGTAGCCGTCAGGCTCTTCAGACAGACTAATCTCTCTGATGTTCCTCAGAATGTTTGTGTTGAAGCTGCTTCAGTTTTGAAGTGTTCTTCTTCTTCTTTTAACCTCCATTTCAGAAAAACTGGATGTGGAAGCCCGCCTTCAAGAGCTTTGCGAACAAGTCAAGGTATGCACAAACATCCTGAAGTTACTGATATTTTTGAATGCTTTTGTTTAAATGGAGCGGTCTACTGAATTAGCTCTGAGGTCCCACAGTAAACAAAAAAAAAAACAAGAAAATATTCAGCTCTTAGGCATTTACAGTGTTTGTGTTCTGATCTGTTTAAACCCAAGACATTAATAGAGACAGTATCAATCTAAATATATGCACCATCATCATTTATAGGGTTCTTTCTATTGGGAGGTGTCTGTCCCAAATTTTAATACCTAAATTTAAGCAATTTTTTTTGCGTTTTTAACATTGTTTTATGAAAATATTTGTTTTAAAGTGAAGTTAAAAAAATTAAATCTATTGTGAATTTAAATTTTAATACAAAAGAACTGCATCCCTGTCCCTCATGGCCACATGGTGAGCCATTAGATCATATTGTTTTAAAGTAAATGTGTCGCAAAGTCTGGCATTTTCAGTGCCTTCATACTGTTCACCCCCCACACGTTTATATTACACGAGTATAAAAAACATTAAAAAAACAGGTGAAACAGGTGATTTCATTACGTGATGTATTGTTTTTGTCTCTCACTGCATGACATCTGTAGATTTATGAATTCATACTCTAACTATAAGACATATTTATGGCCTCAGTCATAAACTACAGTATAGGCACTTATGAGAACAGTGAATTTTGCTGGCAGAGACATGTTAAACCTTGCTGGGTGTTGCTGCTGTAGGTTGGAAGTTGGGTGTTTGTGTTTAATTCTTTAACAAGAGAGATCTAAACAGGAGACTGCAGTTCTTTACTTAACCTTAGCAGACATTTGCATTTCCAGGTAGTTGTTAGGCTGTTACTAAGTGCACTTTATAGTTCTACAATTACAGACTGTAGTCCATCTGTTTCTCTGCAGCCCCCTTTTCAGCCCCCTTTTACCCTGTTCTTCCGTGGTCAGGACCCCCGTGGACCCTCACAGAGCAGGTACCATTTGGGTGGTGGATCATTCTCAGCACTGCAGTAACACTGACGTGGTGGTGGTGTGTTAGTGTGTGTTGTGCTGGTACGAGTGGATCAGACACAGCAGTGCTGCTGGAGTTTTTAAACACCTCAGTGTCACTGCTGGACTGTGGGCAGAGTCCTGTGGGCAGCGTCCTGTGGGCAGCGTCCTGTGGGCAGTGTCCTGTGACCACTGATGAAGGACTAGAGGATGACCAACACAAACTGTGCAGCAGCAGATGAGCTATCGTCTCTGACTTTACATCTACAAGGTGGACCGACAAGGTAGGAGTGTCTAATAGAGTGGACAGAGAGTGGACACAGTGTTTAAAACTCCAGCAGCACTGCTGTGTCTGATCCACTTGTACCAGCACAACTCACACTAACACACCACCACCACGTCAGTGTTACTGCAGTGCTGAGAATGATCCACCACCCAAATAGTACCTGCTCTGTGAGGGTCCGTGGGGGTCCTGACCACTGAAGAACAGGGTAAAAGGGGGCTAACAAAGTATGCAGAGAAACAGATGGACTACAGTCTGTAACTGTAGAACTACAAAGTGCACCTATATAGTAAGTGGAGCTGATAAAATGGACAATGAGTGTAGAAACAAGGAGGTGGTCATAACGTTATGCCTGATTGGTGTATTTATGGCCTCAGTTATAAATTACAGTATAGCTGAAGTGTATTGTAGCTCATCTGTAAAAGCATTAGCTGTGAAGCTGAGTTTTGCCCCAGGGTTTAGATGGAATCCAAACAGTGTCCTGAGCAATCTGTGAACACAGCTGGCTGCATAGCTGTCAAGGGAGGCGTTCGCTGATTGTGTTTATTATGTTGTAATCCAGATGTTGTACACCTCCGAGATTTAATGAAACTTAACGTGAATAATAAGGCATCTCTCAGCGATCAGTGGTGTCTAACTTCTTTCTGCATGTGTGTCGTCTTGCAGCAGAGAGCGGAGAGCCCGGACGAGCTGGCTGAACTAGTGAACATGAACCTTGCACAGCTGTGCTCTCTGCTCATGGCGCTGTGGGGTCAGTTCCTGGAAGCGGTCGCTCTGCACGAGAGTATCTCGACGCTGCTGGCTCAGGAGCACCACACCTTGAGGGTACGTTCACATGCTTCACATTCCAGAGACTAGACGTGACATGAAGTATAAATAACATCTTATTTATACAACTGCGCTCCACTGTCTGTCGAACTTGTACAGGTCCTCTTCTCAGTTCCACTTTTCTCTTCCTACTTCTGTTACTGTTGTTACTGATGTTTTTTCCCCTCAAGTCCAGTTATGAAGTTTGTGAAGTTTGCATACCAAAAGCAGTCATAACTAAAAAGGGAAAGTTTGTGAACAAGCTCTAAGTCGGCTTGACAAAAGCAGCAGAAAACGCTGTTGTAGACTGTTCTTAACTTAATTGTGTTTATATACTGCTAAATAGATGAAAGTAGTATGTTGATTTTGGGTTATTTTAAGTTAAAACGTTTATTCCTGTTGTTATTCCTGTTGTTATTCCTGTTGCTGTGGTGTTCCAGGTGGTTGCGAGGAGGTTGCTGCTTAATTTCTGTGGTTTTCTGGGTTTGCTGTGTTGTTTTTAAGTAGTTATGGTGATGCAGGTGGTTGCTACACTGTTGGTAGGTGGTTGCTAAGGCATCTCTGCCAGTTGCTAGGCAATTGGCATGATGTTTTAGGTGGTTGCTAGGGTTGCTATGGTATTCCAGTACGATGCTAGGGTGTTGCCAGGTGGTTGTTTGTGGTTGCTAGGTTGTTATTATGGCATTGGTGTGGTTGCTGTGGTACTTAAGGTGGTTGCTAGGGTGTTGCTAAGCAGTTGCTAAAGCATTCAGTGTAGTTACTAGGGTAGCAACTACAGGTGATTGGTATAGTATTCCGAGTAGTTGCTAGGGTGTTACTAGGTGTTTCTGTTGGGTTGCACTGAAATTGGAGTTTATTGATAGGGACTTGGCAGGTGGTTACTTATTTTTCATGGTTGCTTGGGGGTTGATAGGTGGGTGCAGGGGTGTTCCAGGTGTTTGCTAATTCATTGCTAGCTGGTTGCTGTGGTATCTCTGGTTGTTCCTAGGTGGCTTCTATGGTATTTAAGGGGGTTGCTAGGGTATTGGAAGTGGTTGTCTTAGGATCAAACAGACTGTTTTTGGTGCTGTGCCTTCAAGATGTATATATCATCACTGTTGACACAAAACCTCGTACTTCCAAAATAGTAACATTACATGAAAAGGAAAAAATGTGGTTAAATTGTAATGGAGGTTGGTGGAACAAGATATTTTTGCAAGTCATTTTGGATCATTTCTGCTGCATGAAATTTTGACACAATGCAAAGTGTAACTGTAGTGTTCTTATCATGTAACAGCAAAAATGGAGATGCAAGGTTTTTGCAGAACAGTGACCTCAGGCTGCAATGTAAATGAACTCTGTCCTGATTGGCTGCCCTGTATTTTGCCTCATTCAGAAGCAGTTCAGCATTATTGGGCGGAGCTAAACTATTGTGGCCTGAATAGGCGGATCTACGTGAAAGTTTTTACAACGTTACAGAAACGATGAATTTAAAATTGTTCGTCTGGCTTAGTTTCCGAATATGGATTATATGAACTGAGGAATAAATAATATATGAAATTTATCTAGTACTTACATACTACATGAAGTTTTCCGTGATATGGACCACTTAAAGAAGCAGCTGTTCCAGTCGTTATTTCTGTGTCTGTCTGTCCATTTGCTGTAGGTACGGAGATTTGCTGAGGCTTTCTTTTGCCTTGAACACCCAAGACAGGCAGCACTGGCTTTCCAGGAATTGCAGTGAGTATCAGCATGGTCGTGTTGGCGTTTGGTGCACATACGAAATCTGTCATTTATACTGATTCAGTGACTATTTTTGTGTATGAACAGCGCGCATAGCCACCAACAGATGACTGCAGCTATTAAGAACTCCTCGTACTTCCTTTCCCTCCCGCCGCTTCCAGTGGAATGTGCTGACCTGGACGGAGATGTGAACTCCCTGCCAGTCATCTTTGAGGATCGATATCTGGAGTCTATTACAGAGGGTTTGTATATTTTTAGAGGTAGTAAGTGGGCTTACCTCCTTACTGTGGGCTTTAGAAAGGAGAAACTATTGATTTGACTTGATTTGACTGCAGTGTGTTTAGTTTTAGATTCTGCTGAGAAGAACATGAAATGAAGTAGCTATGTTTTTTTTTTTTGTTAGTCATATGTTAGTCATATACAAAAATTTGGGCACCGTTGGTCAAAATATGTGTCAGGAAAAAACCTTGTGTCTCCATTTTTGTTATTTTTAATTTTTTGCATAATTTGAAAAGTTCAGTTACCCTTTGCTTCATGATGGAACGACCAATAAAAATGGTCCAAAATTACTTATAAAAAATCTTTTTAACTTCAGTTACAAGTTAAGAATATTTTTTCCCTTTCTTCACCCTTTGGATATACAGGATATATATTTGGACATGCGTTTTGTGCCGACAGCGATAATGTTTATTGATTTTCTAAATAAAAAAAAATAGGTGCACATCCTCTACAGAAAACATATATTTTAATATACAGTTGCAAGTCATAAGATGTGACCTGTGCAAATGTCACGACACATTTTATGTTTTGTTATTTTTACGTTTTTATGTTCGGTTATTTAACTCTACAAATAAATACGTTATTTATTTATAAATACGTTATTTATTTGTAGCATTAAAATTTGCAGTGAAAATTCTATGCCATCTGTTACTCATAGAGGAAGTGTTAACTTACTTTCACTTGGAAACTTGGGGGTTTTCAAACATCTGCATGTGACAATTTATTTTCATCTGTGCATCTGTTAATTTAATATTGACCGATTGCCTCTTCCCAAAGATCGTGATGGTCCATGGCTTGGCCTGCACAACTCCAGGAGTGGTTCTGTGTCTAGTAAAGCAGATAAGCCCAATTCTAAAGATTTGGGTGCTGGAATAGGTGCTCTCAGCCCAGAACTCCCACAAGCTGCCCTGGCCACCAACTGGCCTGAACAGAATGAGCCTCCTATCAAATCCAAGGCCAAGTCCATCAAGCTGAAGAAGAACGCCAAGACGGAAAACGCAAAGAAGCTGATCAGGCAGAGCTCAAAAGACTCAGTGGTTCTGACAGGCTACAAGAACCTGAAGGTTCCTCCTAGTGAACCAGCAGGCAGGCCCAAAGAGCAAGCTGGCGAACCTAAGTGCAATCAGAAAGAGGAGCGGGACGACATGCCTGGAGATCCCAGCAGCCGGTTTAAAAACATTCATCAAAATGACACTACAACCACTCTCACTATAGACTGTCTTATGAACGACAGCCAAGCTGACACTGGTATCCAGAGGGACAATTTCACAAATCTTTTAAGCTTGCAAGCACAGGCCAGGCCCCAGGCAGGTCCTGGAGCAGGACACACAGAGAGCAAAGCAGCACATGGAGTCGACCTGACTGTGCCACCCGCTGGGCTTCGACATATTGAGGTCAAACCTAGCGACAAGAACCCCTACCAGGGCGATAAGGTCACCATCCTGTTACCGTGCTCCTATGATCCTGCCCCCAAGAGGGGTGTTCCTGAGATCACACAGACAGACTGCTGTGAGTCCAAGCCTCAAAGCAGGGAGAATCAGAGTGGGGCAGGGACCACAGATGTGGGTCTGCTGGGTGGTTGTGCCATGGCATTGAGGAGCGACAATGTGCCAAGCGCCTCTTCGCGCCTCTCTGATTCAGGCATCGAGAGCGAACCTAGTTCTGCCACCCAGCTGGCACCGGGGCCACAGACTTCCTCCACTCTGACTGGGGTGGATCTAGACTGGGTTCCATTACAGGGCGAACCGACCCCTCCGAGTGTTGCCCCCAAGTTGCCTCAGCTCAGTCCTGCATCAAAAGCTTCTACGGTGCCTGAGGTGC
Source organism: Colossoma macropomum (assembly GCF_904425465.1). Lineage (NCBI taxonomy): Eukaryota > Metazoa > Chordata > Actinopteri > Characiformes > Serrasalmidae > Colossoma > Colossoma macropomum. The sequence goes on along the minus strand of NW_023494796.1, from coordinate 34,281,151 downwards.
CGAACCCCGAGAGTACCAGTGGCATAAGTGGCGTCCAGTCTTCCCTGACCTCCATAAACTCGCTCCCCTCAGACGACGAGGTGGAGGGCGAGGCTGTGGGGAGGAAATCCAGTGTCATCGTGCAGGAGCAGGCACTGGTTTTCTCTGGAGGAGCTGATATCCGCCTTCCGTTCTGTGCCACCATCCCCACCAGGCCTTCACCTCTCAGAGGAGCCTCCAGCCATGGAGATGATTCGGTGTTCCTTAAGGAGGAGGCTTCGGTTCCTCTGTCCCTCTGCGAAGCTGTTGCTACCGACAAAACGGAGTCTGCTGACCTTGGGCCACCTGCTGGTGGAGGTGCTGGGCCGGAGGTCTCCGGCGATCTGCAGACCGCGGCACAGTCTAGCACCTCAGCCACCAGCAGCACGGACCTGGTGAAGAAGGGTTTGGTTGAGAATTACTTCGGCTCGCGCTCTAGCACCGACGTTTCCGAGATCAGCCCTGTGGAGACAGCTGCCATTACGCTGGGCATCCAGACTGGCCCCCACACCGCTGAGGAAGAGGAGGACGAGGAAGAGCAGGAGCATGAGATGATCGAGAACGGCTACTATGAGGAGACAGATGGGCCGGTCTCTGTCAACGGTCTGCCAGAGGAGGATGGAAGAAGCGGAGAGGGGGAAGGTGGCCAGGGAGCAGAGGCACGCCTCTACGAGCATCTGGGTTTGGAGCATCTTAGGGAAGCGTACTCCCCACGGACCTGCCAGCAGAGCCGGCCCTCCAAAACGGCGCTGACCAGCAGCAACCTTCGCTGGTACGAGAGCGCCCCCCCTGCCCAAATGAAAATGTGAGTTTTCTTGCTTGGGGTCTGTTCACTGTGTCAGTGCATCAACCTCCAATGCATGGCAGAGTTATTTTTTTCAGAAATGCATCACTAGCTGGGTTTTCACCAACTCCATGCATGAAAATGATTCAAAACATTGAATTTTATTGCAAGAAAATAAATGCACTATATTTAATACCATTTTTGGCAAACAATTGCTGCCACATAGGTTTTGCTTAATCAAATAAAAATGATGCTTCTGTCTAGTATTTTATAAATGTTTTAAATTGTGTCCACAATTGTGACGTCACCATATGACCACGCCGACAATATAATGACCAGTAGAATCCAAATAAGATCTGTGTGCTTTACATATTATTGCAAGGACAGCCATTATGAAACAGATGCAAGTTCACTGACATGACGATGTTTAGTTACTTCAGTGTTTGAGCAGCAGTTTCACTAACGTTAGCTTTTATGGTACAAAAGCCCTCAAAACTTATCAACCGGATCAACACTCACTTTGCGTAGCCCTGTGTCCGGTCCTCAGTTTAATGGCTCACCTGCCAACCTTAGATAAGTTGACCACACAAGTGTGGACTGTGCACTGAATACAGCTACATATGAGTCTGTAAAATTACATTTAGATTTTTAAGATCCTTTTAAACATATTTTTATTTATATAACAGTAATGTTTGTGTCTGTACAGTGAACAACTTCCACGTGTTGGTTGGCATATCCACGACTGTTGAAGACTCTTAAATCAGTAACTAATGGAAACTATTACAGCTGAAGTATTGATAATCAGTTTTAGATGGAAATCTAATATTTGAAATTAATTTGAATGAATGAATTTTTTATTTTTATAGATCAGTAGTATTATAAGTATTCTTATTACAGTCTATTATCAGCTACGTTGATACGCTGTACGTTTTAAGGTGGGAAATTTAACCTAATAACATGGAGCTTGTGAACTGCTTTTAGATGAATTCGACTGATCAGAAGCAGCCAAACATCCGTGTGCTGTGACATCACAAACACAATTAACTGGCAGACTGGTGCACTGCATTAAGTCTCAAGCCAGAAAAGTATACTCTGGTCTTCTTAGCCAAAAAAAAGGCCCAAACCTCAGTTTATAGGAAACAATCGCAATTTAAACCGTAATCACAATATTGGTCAGAAAAATTGCAGTTAGATATTTTGCCAAAAGCGTTACGCCCTAGAAGCTATCTATAAACAAGACCAGTTATTTTTGTTTTCTGAACATATGACTGTTTTCTCTCTGAATATATTTACATTTTTTTTTTTTTACTCTCCACCACTGAGGGTCATTAATGTGACCAGTGTGTAAATAAGTCACATGCCTTAAACAAAAGAGTTGAACACAAAGAACATTCATTAATGTTGAGCAGTTGATTATAATTATGATGTTTCAGAAATGTGTAGCCAAATTTAGCAACATTCTCCGAAGATGACGGTGCATAAATGAAGCCCTCGCACATGATGCAAGAAGCTGCCCTTTTAATGCTCCATATGTTTATGTATTAACAGAGAAGGCTTGTGAGACAGAGCTCAGTCTGCCAGTCTGCTGTAGTTTTTGTTGGTTTGCTGTAGGCGAAGCACACAATGACAATCCTGCTAAAATAATGCATAATTGTAATTTTTTTTTCGTCAAAAAACTTCAACAATTGTAGGTTTTCAGGTGCTGGTTTATAGTTTATCAGGAAAAAAATTTCTGACAGTAAAATGTTACCTTTTATTGTCAGAAATTTCAGAGCATTAAAACTCTCTCGAGTGAAGTCCTGCCTGCTGTTAGATTAAATCAGTCAAGCTCAAACATGCATAAAGCACTCGGTGATTTTCATAATGTACTGCTGTTGAAATAATTTCAGGTAATGCATTTCAAAACAGCGTTTTTTATCACATCTTCTTCATTGTTGCTCTCTAACCATTTGTTCTATAGGTTTGTTCAGGCGAAAGAGGAGCTGAAGCAGCTGAAACTGCCAGGTTTCCTGTACAGTGAAGTGGCAGATCTGGCTTCCACTGTGCCGTATTTCAGCCTGGATGAGGACGAGAGTTGTGACGAGGGTGTTCACCTCATCGTGTGTGTGCATGGGCTGGACGGTGAGGCCGCACAAACACACCCTCAGCAAATATTGACAGATGTTTGTTTAATAATATAGTGTATTGTTATGCTTGACTGTTTATTTTATTTATTTATCCAATGTGCAAGTGGAGCCGTGCTGCTGGACAAAATGGTATATTACAAGTGTGCTATGATAAAATATCATTCATACATCCACATACACCGGCAATGTGATGTAAACATGTTTTAAATGAACACACTACTATTGCAGGGCCCAGTGTTGAAATCAATCAGTAAACCTTTACTTAAACTTGGAATACATTCAGGGTGTAGCTAAGCATTATACAGAAAAGATGGGGTTGAAAAGAGTAAATATACATATGTATTTGTGATAGTAAAAGTACAGCAAAGAAAACAAAATACTGGGTGATTCAAGAAGATTCGTCTGATTTCAAAACGATTTATTTCCCTTGTAAATCATTACAGAATAATGCAGTAGAGTGTAAATTGTTTAAGTGAGCATAAAGTTTATTATGTAATTGTATATGTGCTCAGTATGAACCTCTTCCAGCTGTACGGACAACATCAACGCCATAGTCAGATTCATCCCATACTGGATTGAGCATGTTGGGTGTCGCTGCACTCATGGCTCTTTCAGTGCGATTTCGGAGATCATCCAGTGTTGTGGAACCAACGACAAACACTCCGAGCTGTTGGAGCTTCACTGCCCACGAAAATCGCGCTGCACAGTTATGACTGATTCACTCTTATTGAAGTGGAGAACGCAGAACGCTTTCTGCTCAGGGGTCTCATCTCCTCTCAGACTGAGGGGAGCCATCTTCCACTGACAGTCAGAAACTCTATGACCCCCTCTTTCAATTGGATTGTGATTGGTTCCTAGGAGCCTCACGGTTGTAGAAATATGGCGCTTTGAAATCGGATTAATCTTTTTTAATCATGCTGTGTTATTAAAACAGCACATAAAAATTGAAAATAGACTAATCAAAAGTCAAGCCTGCGTTCACACCAGCAGTGGCACTGCAAATTGACAGTAATCACAAAGACCAAATACAGTTTTCCTCATAAACCAACTGCACAGATGCGAGGATTAAATAAAAATAAGCACACAAATGATTTCTCACCAGGATTTTTAATTTTAGCAGGAATGCATCTTATTTGTGTATCAGTGAAACCATGGGAAACAACGGTCCGCTCAAGTTCAGGAACACCCACAGGGATTGAGTGATCAGTGATGTGGGCGACAAGAGGTGTTAAGTCGCTGCTGGTGTGACCGCAGGGTTAAACAGATCAGTATAAAAAATAAATAAAATTAGTAGTAAAAAATATATAAATCATCTAGATGTATCGATATTCCATGGTGTTGTTGTTAACGTCACTCTTGATGCTTTAGTGATGATAGTGCTGTAAATAGTACAGAAACCAACCTTCATTTATTTAATTTTCAGTCATAACAGCCATTAAAATAAAAGTTCTTTATTTTTCAGTGTCAGGAAAAGAGCAGAAAACATACGTTTAGCAGACAATCCCACAGAAACCTCTAGCTCCATCAAAAAAGCAGTAGTTATCTGAGATCACTGTGTTGATAATCTCATGCACATTAACGCTAAGACCTCACAGGATTATTATGTTTAAAATGTTCCTCAGTAAAATGTCGGGAAACATCTAAGGAATGCAAGACTCACACAAAAATCCATTGCCTTACATTTAGTTCGGCTGTGGACATGAAGGTTAAAATTTCAAGTAAAAAAAAATTAAAAATCACAAACTGTTTGAGAGTTCGAGAGATTGAGTAGAAAGGATTGTGTGTGTTTAGGTGGACAATAAACTGGTTCTTCTTCAGAATTTCTGACAGTTTCTTTTTAATGTGCTTACTACCTGCATGGATGACAGCAGTTTTAAACCAGCTTTTTGTAAGAATTCTGTCAGCTTGTTTGGAGGTCTGAGGAAACAGTGGACAGTAACACTGGGATTCAGTGCTGTCTGAGCCAGATTGCACACAATGGAATTTCTACTTCCAGCAGTTGAGTTTGATGGCTGTGATGAGGCTGACAAAGACACTGGAGAGCCTAAAAGCCTCAAACTTGGTTATGGTGGGTTCTGGATGTGGTGGAGGGGGGAGAGCACGGTCGCTTGTAGTACCGTGGGTGCTCTCAGACTCCCAGCCCAGAGATTCCTTCAACAGTGTTTTGGACAGAGGAGACAAACGTTGGCATGTCCCAGTTTTCTGCAATGATCCCTTTCTTGGCAGAACTTTATTTCTTGAGCCGGTTAGTTTTTTAGGGCAAGGAGATGACTAAAGGCATCCTGACAAAAACAGGAAGAAGGCTAGATATGGCAAGATTGCATTTGTTCCTAAACTTGTTGATAATGATAAAGTCTTTCTTTTAATGTCTCTAGTGCCTACAGGGACAAAAAGGGGTTTAAAACGGCAACTTTTGAGAATTCTGTCAGCTTGCTGGGCAATATCGGTTACTTGTGATGAGAGCAACAAAGATTGGAGAACTTAAAGCCTTTAACCTGTTGGTTCTGCCGAGTCTGCTGCTTCAGAGGGTCTTCAGTTCTTCTCTCCACACTCCTAAGCTCTGCTTTAACTGAGGCGAGCTGTGTATAGATGTCACCCTCACTGCTGCTGTTTATGTTGTAAAAAAACAAGATAAAAGAAAAGGAAAGAGATTAAAAATGAACTAAATATACACACATTATCTAAGCCGCTTATCCTCATGGGTCATGCTAGAGCCTATCCCAGCCTTCATTGGGCAGATGACAGGAAACACCACGGACAGGTCGCCAGTCCATCACAGGGCAGACACACAGACATATACACTTTTAGCGTGTCCAGCTGGCCTGACTGCATGTGTTTGGACTGTGTAAGGAGACCCACACAGACACAGGGAGAACAGCAAACTCCAAACAGAAAGCTGTGAGGCGACATTTGGGCATCTTTTACCTTCTGTAAAATGAGCCAAAAATAACCTCAGGTTATAGTAATCCTGTGTGAATTGGCATGCTAGTAAGATGCTATGATATACTGTGATATACTTGTGTTCTCTGAGCTCAGCTTCTTGTTCGAATTGTCCCATTCCACCTTAAATGGTGCAGCAGTTATTATTACAGTGCCGGAGGCAGCAGAATGTAACTGCTGCACCATTTAAGGTGTAACAGGAAAATTCTAGCATGACGCTGCTGAATAGAAAGCCATCTTCAGCTTTGTTGTTTTCCGTGGCTAAAATCAGGCTGATATATAGCATTATTGTCCAATCTCACATGTACAACTCAAACAAAAAGTTTGATTTTATGCGATGAAGCTGACTGTAGGCTGTGAATTCCCAGCTAATGGTGATGCTAATGACGCACTGCATTAGACAGATAGAAAGGTAAACATTTATGGTAAATGAAATAACGGCCAAATTAAATGTTTTAACGTTTTCTACTCTATTCTGGACTTGGAGCGTAAATCGAGTAGCCGTTGCATCTCTGTCATTTACACATGAGATTTCTTGCGAATCGGTCATAAACATTATAGACGTCATGTGGCAAACACGCATCACCCACCTCCTCATGGAATACTAATCCAATCCGAATGGGGCGTAAGCTCGCTTGTTTAAAAGACTCTTATTTGTATGGTTCATCCTGTGTAAACATCTCTTTAATTTAAAAAGATGTTCCGCAGTGTTGGTCGTCTTAAATCAATACAATAAAACTGTCAAATTACTCACAGGCTGTACTGTATATTGTGAAATCTTCACACTCTACAGTGTTTCACTGCAGCTGCATAAGGCTTACGTTTTTTTGTGTTCTTTCTCTTCCAACAGGTAACAGTGCGGATTTGAGGTTGGTGAAGACCTACCTAGAGCTGGGGTTGCCTGGAGCACGTATAGACTTCTTAATGTCAGAGCGCAACCAGGTAACAGGCCATACATCATTGTTTTATAGGGATGCACTGAAGTTTCAGCCACTGGATTTTTTTTTTTTAAGCCGTTTTTCTCTTTAAGCCGAAAACTGAAAGTGCTGTGAAAGAGAAAAATGAGAGAGTTTCATTAATGAGTGAGGAGAATAAAAACAGGCAAAAATATGGAGCTGCTGCAGCAAATCACCCTGTAAAACCTGAAATAATCATTTAAAAGTCAGGGAGTTTTTCACACCACGTCGTACGTCTTTACGTGTTAACGTCGCACACAGACTCTAAAAGAAGGTCTGGCTCGATGTTTCGGCCTCAAATGATCTCATAATCAGCATCATACTGATGAAGATATGATGACAACAGTAGATAATTCACTCTGAGTTCTCTCTGAATTATCTTTCAATCAGCAGATTCATTCGCTTGGTAAAGGGCCGAAGCACAACCCACACTGCAAAATGTTCTGCAATTACACAACACCAGAGAGGGCTCCAAATCTCCAAATATTACATAGTATTGCTGTAAATAAGCCTGCAATAAAGTGTTCAAACCATAAAACATAACTGAAAAGAGAATTTATTGCTTTGGATGACCAACAGCACTCTCTTATCCAAAACGTTGACTGTAGTCTACATATTGCAATCAACTTAGTTTATTTATTTCATCTTTTTTCATTTTTCGGTTTTAGCCAAGAATATTCATTTTGGTGCGTCTCTGTTTTATTCTGCACTGTTTTTTTAACTGTGTTTTTGGGCATAATGTGCATCGTCTGCTATTATTTACTTTGTTTTGGTTTCTCCTTTCGCAGAATGATACCTTTGCTGATTTTGAGTCTATGACCGACCGACTTCTGGATGAAATTGTGCAATACATACAAATCTACAATCTAACTGTTTCCAAGATAAGGTAATGTTCTTACACACACACACACACACATATACACACACACACACACACACACAAACATACTCACTTCTTTCATGGACAGTCAGTTCAGCCAAGCCTCGAAACTGACAACAGAGGCCTAAAGCCTTGGGAAGCTGCAAGGAGTTGACTCCCTATCTAGCTGGCACACAGTGAGAGACCACCCAAAGTGTAGAGTACCCTAGGCTACCTCTACAGCTAAAAGCACTGTAAACTACATTCCTGTGTACCTCTTGTAAGCATTCATAATTTATGGTTGCATAAGTAAGACAACACACTACACTAGAATCCGTTTAAATGGGTTACATGCACACCCAGCTCACCGAAGTGAAGCGAAGTGAAGTCTTGATTACTAAAATAAAATCCACAATAGTTTCGCACAAGTTTGAGTTCAGTTCAGTTCTGCAACAACTAAAGCTGTGAAGTGTGTGATTCCCAATATTACAGTTGCCCAACAAATACCCAGAAACCAGTCAGATAGTGTGAGATAGACAGTCTTCTAGAGTGTATTAGGGGTTGTGTAGTGTATCCAAGGCCTTAATAACATTCAAAACCAGTCTGACCAGTCTTATCTGATGTCCGCAGCTTTGTTGGTCACTCTCTGGGGAACCTGATAGTGCGCTCGGTGCTGACGAGGCCCAGGTTTAAGTGCTATCTCAGCAGACTGCATACCTTCCTGTCGCTGTCCGGGCCTCACCTCGGCACCCTCTACAACACCTCAGCCCTTGTGAATACCGGTATGACGAAACCTGATCGCCCACACATCAGTACACTCAACACCACAAACACAGAATACAGCAATAAACCTAAAACCTGCGTAACCATGACAGATCACTGTAATGTACATGGCCTTGGTAAACACAGTGAAATACACCAATGACAGTAAACACAATGAACAGTCTGTCTACCAGTAGGCTGTGATTGTCAGGAAAGTAAAAGTCAAAGATTGTTCCACAATGTCTTAAAAGGGAATTCCCCACTGATTATTAAAGATTTCCATGTAGTTCAGTCATTGACATGTGAACAAAATTGATGTGTAATGTGGTGAGAAATGGTGAATTGTAAAGAAAACAGATCTCTTTACAGAGGGAACCAGGTATTGTGATACCTAATAAAGCCATAACACAAATATAGACATTTTATGTACTATCCAACACCACCAGTGAACCTACACGAGTCTTCGGAGGTTTATGTGGAATGTTGATGATGGAAAATAGTGATTTGAAAAAAAATGCAGTTGCCTTAGAACACCCTGCCTTACGATTAACATATCATATAAATTACACCATGCATGGATTTTAAGGCCAGAATAGTCTTAAAACTATAATAAAACAGTGTCTCAGTCATCAGGCAGTGAATTCATAACCATTTCATGTAGTAACTTTCTGTGAGGGAGCTTTTAGAGGTGGACGTCTGGTTCCTATCACCACCACTGTGAGCAGTTCCAACTCGGTAAGTTTATCTAGAACGGAGCATTTCACACCAAAGCACTCTGAATGACTCCGTTTACATCGCAATGATTTCATTATTCAGCAGTTTTTAAAAATTGCAGCAGTTCCCCTTTAAATGTTGGTCTTTTCATTGGGAAATTGCAAGTTCCCAGTGAGGACGGGGACTCCAGCAGAGAGTAACTGGCCCTTCCACTCCCCCATAATTCGGGATGGTATTAGGCTCTTTGATTGCTGACTAATGTACCTGAATTGGTACATTAACATACAAAGTTAGCAGTCTCCTGCAAGCATGTTGAACCATCCAATGATGATGTATTGTGGTGGCTAAGCACATGCTTTCCCTCCCTCTTACCGTCATGCGACTGTGAGACCTAACTAGCAGGAGGAATTGGCAGTGACTAAATTTGGGAGAAACAGAGAATTCTTTTGAGATCTGGGCTCAAATGTGTATGTTAAGTGATTTACAACGGCTTTGGCTCAGCCATTCAGATTTTAGAATCTGTTTCGAGTTATTTTATCAGTACGGGTATATAGTAATAACTGGCCCAGGCTTTGAGCACCGAGCAGATTTTGGATGATCAGTTATAGTTGTTTGCTGAATAGTTTTGTTTCCACGTCTTCTCTTCTCTCGACCTCAGGGCTGTGGTTCATGCAGAAGTGGAAAAAGTCCGGCTCGCTGCTTCAGCTGACCTGCCGTGATCATTCAGACCCTCGGCAAACGTTCCTCTACAAGCTGAGCAAGAAAGCAGGTTAATGTCAGGCATTTTCTGGAGCATGCACATTTCTTTTGGACTCACTGAACTCATTTTTCTCTCTGTGGTGCAGGTCTTCAGTTCTTTAAGAACGTGGTGCTGGTAGGCTCTCTGCAGGACCGCTATGTGCCGTATCACTCGGCTCGCATTGAGATGTGCAAGACAGCCTTAAAAGACAAGCAGACAGGTGAGGCTAATGCTGCTGTGGTTGTTTCTTAAACCGTGAGTGTACTGTAACACTGTCATGATCATAAAAGGTTTACCTTACGATTAACTGTTGTATAAATTACAATGCAATTGCAATTAACGATATAGTTGTCTATTTTTCTTTATTCACTGCAACTTAAGCAGGCTGATTAGTTTCCTAGCTACCTTTAATCTGTAGCTAACACCAGGTCCTACTGACAGGAAATGATCTACTGCACTCTAGTGTTTAACTAACAGTTAGACAGAACCATGTGTGAGTCCACCAAAGCTTACATTTTTTCTTAAAACTGTATAAATGTGACCAAAAAACATCGTTCTGTAAGCACACAGTCATGAAAAGAAGTACATCCCAGGAAAACTTTACGTTTGCAACATATTTGGAGATACAGATATTAAGTCTTCATTTAAACAGTGCTGATAGATCAGGGTGATATACTTTAACATGTGACACATAGAATTAACATTTTTGCAATCAATTATGTAACTGAAACAAAAAGACGTGCAGTTGTCTTATGTTTAAAAAGTAAGTACACCCCTATTTATATCACTAAACATCAGTGTAAATTGGTTGCACCTCATTGGGTGCTAATGATTAGAGCACCGCTAGAGAACGTCTTGGAGGAACGTGTCTTATTTAAACCTCAGATATCTGGTCTGGTTTGCTCTTTGTTATTGGAGTGTGTGGTTTCATCATAGCAAGATCAGAAGAGCTCGCTGAGGCCTTCAGAAAGAAGGTTGTAGGTGCCTCTGCGTCTGGGAGGGGGTTTAAGAAGATATCCAAAATGTTAGAAATGAGTTATTCCACTGTCTGGAAGATCATCAGGTAGTAAGTTAGTAGAGAAGATTAAAAACCACTGCCAGCAAAGACAAGGACTTCTGGAACAGTGTGCTCTGGACCGACAAAGAGTCAAAGAGAATTGTTTGGCCACAGTAAAAGAAGCCATGTTTGGCAAAAACCAAAGACTGCATTTGATCAGAAGAACCTCATGCCAGCTGTAAAGCATGGCGGTGGAAGTGTTATGGTTTTGCGCTGCTCCATGAAGTTGTTTCTGTCAAAAGGGGTGGTACCAGTTACTGAAGCCAGGGCTATACTTAATTTTTCAGCAGACAGTTATTGTATTTTTAGTAAATTATTGCAGAATAATTGTGGAATTTCCATAATTTTTTGTTCTGTTCCATAACGTTTATCCGTCTGACTAGGGGTGGGCAATGTGGCAAAAATATATTGTGATACCTGATACTACAAGACATCTTCACGATATATGATATGCATCATGATATTTGGTATTTCTGAGTTTGTTATTTGTTACAGACAAAATAGAACCTGTATTGCCACATATTAAAAAAACTAGTCATGATAAAACTACTACTAACTGACTTTTATTCACTCTTTTACAAACTGCGCTTTACTAAATCCAGTTAACCGGGCCTAATTATGCTTATGTTGTAATGAAGCATGTAGTCAGTGTTTTTAAGCACTGCTGATCTTCATGATAAGCTCAGAAAAGCATATTGTGACATAATGTATCACAGTAACACTAAAATATCATCATATTGCCCACCCCTAGTACTGATATTTCCACATATGGAAAAAAAAAAGAGAAACATTTCATGGGGTGTATTTACTTCTTCACATGTAAAACTGTCTCTTTACCTATGTACCCGTCTGGGTCTCAGGTCCAGTGTACGCTGAGATGATCGAGAACTTGCTGGTACCAGTGCTTCAGAACAAAGACTGTAATCTGGTGCGCTACGATGTGATTCATGCACTGCCCAACACCGCCAACTCTTTGATCGGCCGGGCGGCCCACATCGCTGTTCTGGACTCTGAGATTTTCCTGGAGAAATTCTTCCTGGTGGCAGGACTAAAGTTCTTTCAATAGCCCGTTAGAACAGAAGAACAAGGCGCGAATACCTCAACACCCTGACAGACATTCAACAGCGTATCACTATTTTTTTATGATTTTAAATATGCCTTTGCCTTCGTGTCTGGGGTAAAGAAAACTATATATCAGTGTTTTTACGTTTTGTTCTTTATTTGGTTTTTATTTTAGTCTGTTGTGAATGTGAAATTCATCACTTTTATTTTTGTACTGCCATTTTCCAAAAATGATTTTGATCGATTTTTAGTGTTCTGTTCATCGGCAATGAAATCAAGTCTCCTTCTTTGTGGTATATTTTCAGTATTATTTATCTATAAATTTATATTTTACCAGTTTCCTTCTGCAGTACAATTCATTTGATTTTAACTTTGTTAATGCTGAACTGGAAATGTAGCTGCTAAAAAATAAAAACAGAAAAGAATGAAATATTTATTTGGAGAAACCGACTGAAGTCCTAAGTCCACTCGTTTTCTTCATTGTTGCAAAAACTTGCGCTGTTCACCAGAATTTAAACGTATCGGTGGGTGACTGACGTCCGAACTGCATTAGAGTCCTTGATTTCTATTGGTCAGTTGCCATTTGAGTACATGCATTTTGTACAATGGTTCTTTTTTTATTACAATGATCTTGACTTCCAGATGAACTCCAGATGTGATATGATTGTAGCTGAGACAAAACAGCCTTGGACTTTTCTTTGGTTTTATACGCTGTCTTGTTCAGCCATCGCAGCGTCATGCACAACACTAACCCAACCTGGCGTTGGGTACGAGAACTTAGCATGTTAGCATTTTACTACAGGGGTTTTTCCACATTTTAAACAATCTTAATTTGGTCGGGTCGAGTTACGAGAGTCCTGTCAGATCAGATAGCACAGTCAACGATGAGTAGGCGGCCGAGGAAAGTTCGGTTTCTTATGGGGAGTTAATTTATGCTTGTGAGCAAGAAATTGTATTTAAATAAAACATTATCATTTGTTAAGATGGTTTTGTATCATGGACTTCAATTCATTAAATGTATTCAAATTGAATTTTTTGCGTCCTCTGCTTATTTTTCCCTCTTTTGTTCGATAGTAGGTTTGCTGTATTGCTAATAGGACTGGGCGATGTGGCAAAAATATTATATCGTGATGCTTCAGTGTATTTTCACGGTACACTACGTGCATTACTGTACTTTGCTTTTCCAAAATTTAATAAGTTTAAATTGACAGAATAGTGCTGTATATGACATGCTGTAATAATAATAATAGTATGTAGTATAATAATAGTATTTAGATTCTTATTCACTGTGTTTAGATTCACATTCACTGTATTTAGTTTTATGCACTGTTTAGATTCACATTCACTGTATTTTGATTGTTATTCACTGTATTTAGTCCTATTCCGTTTGTTTAGATTCACATTCACTGTATTTAGTCCTATTCAGTTTGTTTAGATTCACATTCACTGTATTTAGTCCTATTCAGTTTGTTTAGATTCTTATTCAGTGTTTAGATTCACATTCACTCTAGTCTTGTTTACTGTGTATAGATTCACATTCACTGTATTTAGTCTTATTCACTGTGTATAGATTCACATTCAGTGTGTTTATATTCACACTCAGTGTTTATATTCACATTCACTGTATTTAGATTCTTATTCAGTGTTTAGATTCACATTCACTCTAGTCTTGTTTACTGTCTATAGATTCACACTCACTGTGTTTATATTCACATTCGCTGTATTTAGTCTTATTTACTGTATTTAGATTCTTATTTACTGTATATAGATTCACATTCACAGTGTTTAGATTCTTATTCACTGTGTTTAGTGTCTGAGTGATGGTGTAAGCTTTAGGGGTTCAGAGCTTCTACGGCTGGCGCTCCAAAGAGCTCAGGAGGCCCCTGCTAAGTGTGTCTCCTCTGAAAAAGGGACTTTAGGATTGTTTGTGTTGCTGTTTGTTAATGTAAAGATGTGTCGTGCATCATTTCTGTTGCGTTGTACATCGTAAGACCAAACAAAAAGAGTCAACTAAAACCATCAATCAAAATCAAAAACACCTCTTTATTCAAAGACGAGGTGAGAAATAAACACCTAACAACACAAACACTCATGGGGGAGGTCACAGCCCCCCACCCCATCCAAAACCACACCCAACACAGAACATACAATAAACACACACACACGCAACTTTAAACAACATGAACATGGAGTATCTCTTTTCACTGGGGAACGTGCCTCCTGTGAGCCTCTTCGCCACATGCCAGCTCCTGGTTGGCAGCGCCCCCTGTGGCCGTCAATGTATTATTGTATATCGTTATGTTTACTTTCTGTGAAGAACATTTTACAGATGAAGAAAAATTATTTTACACCAAACTGTACAATTTGTTTTTAGATACATGATGCAATAATTTATTTCTGACGCTGGGGGGCGATGAGGAGCACAGCTATATAATGCCCAGGTGAGCATCACACGTATCACAGTGTTTATTTCCTCACCAGCAGTTCAGGAGAAAGACAATAGAATGTATTCTTGACCAAACTGTAGAATAAAACCTGCACACGGTAAAAAAAAACAAAAAAACCTCTCGTTTAAGATCTACTGAGCTCGAAGCGTCTTTTGGAGAGACACTAAGTTTTAAACATACGTCACTATAATTTAATCAGATTACGGCTTTCTGATCACATTTATTATGAAAGCTAAACGTGTATAAGCCTAACAGTTCTATTAGGAGTGGGAATCTTCAGGCACCTCACGATTCGATTCGATTACGATTCAGAGGCTGCGATGCGATTATAAAACGATTATCGATGCATCTTTTTTTTCTATACATGATTTCTATTTTCTACTGTGTGAGGACTTGGTAGTTTTAAAGTATTTGTAATGGCCCATAATGCATTTACGTCCAATATCTTTTATTAATAAAATAAATGGAAGTGATGTGGTAAGTGATCTAGAAGGCTCTCATTCACTGCTCTTGTTTGGAGAAGCTGCTGCCACTCATCTGCAATAAAATGCGCTGTTAGGGTGAAATAAGATCCAGTGGTAATGGATGTTACAGCCGCCCTGCCCGTTTAATTCAGTGATTTTCTAACTTCGGTTTTGGTCTCGTGATAGAGGGGGGGAGCGCGAAAGCTCTGTTTCACAATGACTGAGAACTGGCGTTTTTCCCATAGCAACGAGGTTTCGCCGAGCTAGTGGCGAACGAAAAAGGAAAAGCGAAAGACAGACAAACATTTGGAGACGAATGGACTTATTCGCATTTATAAGCAGCGCAGTTGGTTTCCTGGTACGTTAAATGTGCAAATGTGTCGAACACTAACTAAAAAGGTGCGAAGATGTAGACGCTTCTCTTTCTAATTTTCCCATTCCACCTTAAATGGTGCCGCATTTACATTCGGTGCCTCAGTCAGAATTTAAGGTGGAACGGGAAAGTTCAGCAAGAAGCTGGCGAGTGAAAAGCGACTTCAGCCTCGTAAAACAGGACATTTTACAAGAAACTATTCAACTTTTGAGGAAAAGTTTTCTGGCAGAGTTAGAGGAAAAGCGGTTATAGCTAAAGCTTAAAGCAGAGCAGAGTAAGTCCGCGTTTTCGTTTATATTGTTAAGCCTAAACTAGGACATCAGCACATACTGGACATTAGATATTGTGGCTCCCAAGGTGGTCTGATTTTTCTTGAAAGGACAACATGTCTCTTCTTAACATTTGGGTTGTGACTCCTGACCTAACCTGGCTTTAATGCAGAGGGAGCCGGTCGGATTTCTCGCTCATCCAGTAGTGTTTGTTATGTGCCGCCACAGACTGTCCGGGCTCTGCACTCACCCACTTCCAAGTTCCGCCTTTTGCGTTCCGTCAACGTTACATTATAAATTAAATATTTAGAAAATCGATTTTCGACTTTTGTTAATCGATTCAGAATCGTTGACGTCCGCATCGCGATGCATCTAAGAATCGATTTTTTCCCGCACGCCTACTTTTTATTATTTTATCCATTTTACATCCCAGCGTCTTTAAAACTGACTCAGTTTCATATAAACACGGCGCTATTAGTCTACATGTGACAGTAGTAATGAGCCAATCAGCCAATGAAATGTTAACAGCTCAGCCAATGAGGTGTCATGTTAGAAGGAGAGCGACTCTAAATGAAGAAAGAAGAACGGCTCTGCAGTCAGGTCGGCTGATTATTACATTATTATGAAACTAAATGATGTTCTTTTGGTGAACAGTGAGAAAATGGACAGTAGCGATCACCGTTACGAATCTTAACACAGCTGAGCTACTTGTATCAGAAAATGGTTCATTGTTTTGAAGCAGACACTTGGCTCAGTGCTACCATCTACTGTCCGGTTCATTTTCCTACTGAGGGTCATACACTTCCATTGAAGCTCAGCCACACAAAAAGGCTCATTACAACACAAAAATGTTGATTAAATCACTCGAACCTTAAATAAACAAACCACTGACATATGACTTATTTTAAATATGGACAAAGAAAATTAAAAAAATACCTATTTTCTTAACTGTTAATGTTTTCAGCGTTCATGTGAAACACACTAACAAAAACACTAACTGCTAGCACACATGCTAATGATGTTAGCAACAGCTTCCAACAACACGTGTATGAAGTGTTTAATTGCAAAAATATCAATGGTGCTGTTCTAGTTTCCGTCCTGGTGCTCTTAGTGCTCTGTTATAGTGGTTATAGTGACTTTCTTCTCACCTGAGTGATCGTTTAAGACTGTTGGAGAGAGACTGCAAACCTAAACAAAGGCAAAGACCTAAACTCGTCCTCGTTTCGCTCTTCGGGGAGTTTAGTTAACCACAAATATCTTTTTAGTGCCGTGGTTCTCGTGTTGGTGTTCTAGATAAAGAGGAGAGGAGTTCAGTCCTCCAAACTAGAACTGATCCACAGTCAGAGCTCCACCTGAGGGCTGTGTAAGCGAAGCTGAAGGAGATCTTACGGTTTAAACTCAGCGGCGTCTCTTAAATCTAAAAGCCTTTAATTAGTAATGAACTCCACCTGTTGCTGGTGATGAGGAGGGACAGTGCAGAACTGCCAATCAGCTCTCAGTATCAGTAATGTTGGTGTCTGTTTGCTGTAGTAAAGGAAACATTCAGGTGAGTTTTCTTTGCTGTTTTAGTGAAATTCATTCTTCTACTGTCTAAATTAAAGGAAAGTTCTAAGTGATTAGAAACTATTTTAACTGTTTGTTTTTAGCCCCATTTAGCCCCATTCACCAAGGACTTGCTCGTTGGCGCCCTCTGCTGTTTAGCAGTGATAATTTTGAAATGATGTGGGAAATGCATTTAAAGTCAGCGAGAGGGTATCAGTTAAACCATTAAGAACATACCAGTTCAGCACAGACTACCAGCACACATTTCTCAAACTACGTTCTGGCCTTCATGGGCTTTGAATCATGAGAAGATGCATGTTTAGGAGCATAAATGAGATTTTTTTGTGTGTGTCTTGGAATCTTCAAGACAAACCTCCAAAAAAAGGCTGTTGAGTGTGAAGCTTGGTGGCTTAGTGGGAAAAGCCTTGGCCTCAAATGTGAGAGGTTGTGAGTTCAAGTCTGGAGGAGAGGGAAGGGGATGGGGGAGAAAAGAAAAGAAAGTGTCAATCAAAGGGGTAACATTTTAGTCAGATTGCCAAGCAAAATGAGGGTCCAAGTAAGTAGAATTTTTGCATACCCAAAGGGTTAAGTGCAACTTTTTTTTCCAGCAAAATTCTGCATAACCCCCTCTTGTCCTCTCTCCTGGGCCCCAGGGGGGAAGACGGGTATACCTTCCCCCCTGGTTCTTGGGTTGCGCCCTCCGGCCTTCCTCGCACATCATGCATCATACACCCTTCACCCTGTGTGTGTTTCACCACCACCGTGATGTGAGGATCCTGCTCGGGATACGAACCGATAACCTCCAGACTGTGGAGGCAGGGCATCTACCAGTGAGCCACAGGATCTCACAAATGTCCTTCTTTTTTTTTAACATTTGTCTTTGTTTTTGCCATCTTTACTGATGAAGACATGCAAATGAAAGCCCTAAAGTGGGACTTGAACCAACAACCCTCTGGTTGAAGAACCATCATTCATACCAGCAAGCCACAGGGCCTACAGTGTGCCTTTCTTTTTTTTTTTTAACATTTGTCTTTGTTTTTGCCATCTTTACTGATGAAGACATGCAAATGAAAGCCCTAAAGTGGGGCTTGAACCAACAACCCTCTGGTTGTAGAAACATCATTTATACTAGCAAGCCACAGGCCCTACGGGGAAGCTCCTTTGTTTTTTTTGTTTTTTTGTTTTTTTTTGGACATTTGTCTTTGAGATTCCCAGGTTGTGCCTCTACCCATGTTTAGGAACTTGATGTGAGAGGGACTTCAAAGAGAGTTATATTTTGTATGAAAGTTGTTTTATACTGTAAAACAGCTGCGTTCTAGTTAACGTGGCAACTCCAAAGCATTTAACATCAACGTCAAGACCGGTTCTGAAATACTATGAACTTGGGAAATAACTTTGGAAAATTTGTCTGTGCAACTAGAGAATGGATTCATTTTAACGATCGAGCCGTGATGTGTCAATGCACGCCGCACAAACAACTGAGAAAGTTTTTTGTAGAGCTGCTTGAGGTTAAAAACATCACACCAAACAGAAAATCATCATCACAACTAAATTTCAAACTACAGTGTCAAAATGAAGCTGCATCTTGGTTGGTCAAACTTAGCTTGGTGCTCCAGGCTTTTCACTTATGGTAACTCTGGAAATCACTACCTGTTACCATCAGTTTGAGAACTAGTCCTGTTATAGCTCCTGTTTATAATTACATTGTTGGGCAAAATAACCTCTCAGATTGAATTCTTTGAGCTGAGATGTGTTAAGAGGCAAGTTCAAAAAAAAAATAGAGTTTCACACCATTTAATTAAAACAAACACTGAACACACCACAAGCTTTTAATGCAGTTTAGCCTGCTTGGTTGATCAAACACAGCTTGGTGCTTCAGGCTTCTCATTCATGGTAACTCAAGAAATGACCATATTCCCATGTCAGGAAATCCAAAGTTACCATCAATTTGACAACTAGTCTTACTGTAGTTGAGGCTTTTGACATAGAGTAAGTTCTAAACTTGGGCTGCCCGGTTTGCTTCTTTTTGTTTATAGTGGGGTTTTGCGCTTTTTTTCCCTCCTCAGCTTTTCAGTTTTGGGTGTCTAAAAAAGCTTCAAACCTAACGTTACCTCATTCACCACTGGGGGAATTATTTTTCTGTGCAGCAGTTTTGATATTTCCCAAATCGCTATGGATAAAAGCTATGCATATTAATAAATGAATAAATTGAAATTAAAACATTTTTTTTTTTAAATGTGCCAAAAAGTGGCTAACATTACATTTCTGTTCCAGTATATCAACAGTATTTGTGACTTAACTGTTTTCTGAAATACTGGAACAGAATAAAGGCTCCTACCAAACATCAAACAACAGTAGATTTCAGTCTTAATAAATGACTGTAAATACATAAAACGTAGAATGTTACATTTGAAACCTAACTAAATGTACACATATAAAAAAATTCCTAATTATTTGATTTATCCTGATTTTGAAATGTTCTCCGATAAAACGAGGCTGTCAGAAGGATCACAGCTGATCATTACAGTAGGCAAAGTACAAAGTTACCACTAGAGGGCGCTCTGTAATGTCTTCCAGGTTTCTCAAATGCTAGAGGGCGCTCCTGAGCAAGTCCAAAATGAATGGGTTAATATGGAGCATTCGAGCACAATCATAGTTTATAAATGCTTAAACGTTTTTAATATAAAAGAATACATTCATTTCCTGAACACAGAACGGCATAAAACATTTTAACACTGCTGGTATATTTTTAAGAGTTTTAAAACACGAATTATAGGGGTTTAAAACACGTCAGTGAGCACGAACAGCCAATGAGCTGCTCCACTCGCCAACCAATCAGCACTCAGTGTCAGTAATGCTAACCTTCAAAAAAACCTTTAGAAAAATGATGTCTTTATTGTAGTGTAACTTATTAGATTTTTATTTGAAATGTAATGTTTTAGTACTTCAGTACCATAATGTAGTGTAATGTTAGAAAATAATGTTAAAATCTCAGTTTGAAACTTTTCTCTTACTGTCACCGTAAATACTGCATTTTGGCCTTACAAGAACCGCTAGAGGGCGCTCCGAAACATTAACGAACGTTTCGAGTTGAAAATCTAAAAAAGGAAAGCAGTCAAAAACCGTTTTGAAGGCCACCAGCAGATGGCGCAGTTCTGCACGGTCCCTCCTCCCTCATCACCAGCAGATGGTGCAGTTCTGCGCTGTCCCTCCTCATCGCCAGCAGATGGCGCAGTTCTGCACTGTCCCTCCTCATCGCCAGCAGATGGCGCAGTTCTGCACTGTCCCTCCTCCCTCATCACCAGCAGCAGGTGAAGTTCATTACTAATTAAAGGCCTTTAGATTTAAGAGATGCCGCTGAGTTTAAACCGTAAGATCTCCTTCAGCTGAAGAGAACTCAGCTTCGCTTACACAGCCCTCAGGTGGAGCTCTGACTGTGGATCAGTTCTAGTTTGGAGGACTGAACTCCTCTCCTCTTTATCTGGAACACCAACACGAGAACCACGGCACTAAAACAAGATATTTGTGCTTAACTAAACTCCCCAGAGAGAGAAAAGTGGACGAGTGAATGCTTCCACTGCAGATCAGGAGTTCATCTCTGATTTCTCTGTTTTCTCTTTCTGAGCAACGTGCACTGTGGGGATCTCGCGGTCTCTCTCCAACAGTCTTAAACTATTGCTCAGGTGAGGAGAAAGTCACTATGGTCACTATCACAGAGCATGAAGAGCACCAGGCCGGATACTAGAACGGCACCGTTGATATTTTACAATTCGCACCTTTGTGAAGTGTTTACAAAGTGCCGAAAGCTGCCTAGGAAGCTAACGCTAATCATTAGCATGTGTGCTAGCAGCTAGAGAGTGTTTTTGTTGCTGTTCTCCTCATAAGCGTCGAAAACATTGACAGTTAAGCCCTCCTGAGGTGTGTAAACGGAGCTCTAAGCTGATCTGGTCTTGCTGAAGACTCGCTGTTTCTGGTTTGTTCTCGTACCTTTACATTTTCCCACCGTTTACCAAAATAACAGCACTGTTTCATTTCATAATAATGTCAGATTAGCCTACCTGACTTTGGAGCCATTCTTCTTTCATCCATTTGGAGTCACTGTCCTTCTAACGCGACACCTCATCGGCTGATCTGTTAACGTTTCACTGGCCGACCGGTCCATTATTAATGTGACGTCGACGATTATGTTCAGACCCTTTGGGATCTGGGTCCGAACAGTTCTCCGCGCAGCTGGATCCCGAACTTCCCGACGGGCCGACGCCTCCTCGCTGACCCTTAACACCGGAGCTCCTCAGGGCTGGGTGCTCAGCCCTCTCTTGTACTCCCACGACTGCTCGGCCAGACACAGCTCCAATGTCATCATCACATTTGCAGATGACACCACGATTGTGGGCCAACGAGGAGGCCTACGGAGAGGAGGTCAGCTTCCTGACACACTGGTGCCGGAAGCAAGAGAAAGCGGACACCCGCGTCACCGTCAACGGAGCCTCTCTAGAGATGGTCGGCAGCTTCGAGTTCCTCGGTGTTTACATCTCAGAGGGGCTGACGTGGACCGAATGCACCACACGGGTGGTGAAGAAGGCGCAACAGCGCCTCTTGGCATGCATCCCCGCATCCTCGGAACATTCTACACATGTACTGTGGAGGGCATTCTAACAGGCTCCGTCACCTCCTGGTACGGGAACTGCACCGCCATCGAGCGGAAAGCTCTGCGGAGGGTGGTGCGGACAGCCCGGCGCATCACCGGGGTCCAGCTCCCAAACCTCCTGGATTTATGCACCAGCCGCTGCCCGAGGAAGGACTCCACCCACCCAAGCCGCTGTCTGTTCTCAGAGCTGCCGTGCAGGAGGAGGCGCAGAAGCATAAAGTCCAGAACCGTCCGGTTCCGAGCCGCTCTCTTCCCCCGGGCCATCCGGCTGCCGAACGGCCAGTAGCGCCGGCGTATCGGCCTATAGGCCTGTCGCCGCACCTCCGAGTCATCGTCGTGATGATCTCCATGGACAATCCACACCTCATCCACACACAGCTTTTCTATACTGTATTCCATACTTGTGTTTACCTAGACTCATTTTTCTGAAATAAAACTTGTGGTTTGTCTGGTTTCCAATAGAGAGCACACACCTAGATCCCATTAGAAAACCATGGGATGCATTTGCAATCAGCCACCTGTTAAAGCATTAGGAACACCTCGGTTCAGCACAGACTACCAGCACACATTTCTCAAACTACGTTCTGGCCTTCATGGGCTTTGAATCATGAGAAGATGCATGTTTAGGAGCATAAATGAGATTTTTTTGTGTGTGTCTTGGAATCTTCAAGACAAACCTCCAAAAAAAGGCTGTTGCGTGTGAAGCTTGGTGGCTTAGTGGGAAAAGCCTTGGCCTCAAATGTGAGAGGTTGTGAGTTCAAGTCTGGAGGAGAGGGAAGGGGATGGGGGAGAAAGAAAAGAAAAGAGAGTGTCAATCAAAGGGGTAACATTTTAGTCAGATTGCCAAGCAAAATGAGGGTCCAAGTAAGTAGAATTTTTGCATACCCAAAGGGTTAAGTGCAACTTTTTTTTCCAGCAAAATTCTGCATAACCCCCTCTTGTCCTCTCTCCTGGGCCCCAGGGGGGAAGACGGGTATACCTTCCCCCCTGGTTCTTGGGTTGCGCCCTCCGGCCTTCCTCGCACATCATGCATCATACACCCTTCACCCTGTGTGTGTTTCACCACCACCGTGATGTGAGGATCCTGCTCGGGATACGAACCGATAACCTCCAGACTGTGGAGGCAGGGCATCTACCAGTGAGCCACAGGATCTCACAAATGTCCTTCTTTTTTTTTAACATTTGTCTTTGTTTTTGCCATCTTTACTGATGAAGACATGCAAATGAAAGCCCTAAAGTGGGACTTGAACCAACAACCCTCTGGTTGAAGAACCATCATTCATACCAGCAAGCCACAGGGCCTACAGTGTGCCTTTCTTTTTTTTTTTTAACATTTGTCTTTGTTTTTGCCATCTTTACTGATGAAGACATGCAAATGAAAGCCCTAAAGTGGGGCTTGAACCAACAACCCTCTGGTTGTAGAAACATCATTTATACTAGCAAGCCACAGGCCCTACGGGGAAGCTCCTTTGTTTTTTTTGTTTTTTTGTTTTTTTTTGGACATTTGTCTTTGAGATTCCCAGGTTGTGCCTCTACCCATGTTTAGGAACTTGATGTGAGAGGGACTTCAAAGAGAGTTATATTTTGTATGAAAGTTGTTTTATACTGTAAAACAGCTGCGTTCTAGTTAACGTGGCAACTCCAAAGCATTTAACATCAACGTCAAGACCGGTTCTGAAATACTATGAACTTGGGAAATAACTTTGGAAAATTTGTCTGTGCAACTAGAGAATGGATTCATTTTAACGATCGAGCCGTGATGTGTCAATGCACGCCGCACAAACAACTGAGAAAGTTTTTTGTAGAGCTGCTTGAGGTTAAAAACATCACACCAAACAGAAAATCATCATCACAACTAAATTTCAAACTACAGTGTCAAAATGAAGCTGCATCTTGGTTGGTCAAACTTAGCTTGGTGCTCCAGGCTTTTCACTTATGGTAACTCTGGAAATCACTACCTGTTACCATCAGTTTGAGAACTAGTCCTGTTATAGCTCCTGTTTATAATTACATTGTTGGGCAAAATAACCTCTCAGATTGAATTCTTTGAGCTGAGATGTGTTAAGAGGCAAGTTCAAAAAAAAAATAGAGTTTCACACCATTTAATTAAAACAAACACTGAACACACCACAAGCTTTTAATGCAGTTTAGCCTGCTTGGTTGATCAAACACAGCTTGGTGCTTCAGGCTTCTCATTCATGGTAACTCAAGAAATGACCATATTCCCATGTCAGGAAATCCAAAGTTACCATCAATTTGACAACTAGTCTTACTGTAGTTGAGGCTTTTGACATAGAGTAAGTTCTAAACTTGGGCTGCCCGGTTTGCTTCTTTTTGTTTATAGTGGGGTTTTGCGCTTTTTTTTTCCCTCCTCAGCTTTTCAGTTTTGGGTGTCTAAAAAAGCTTCAAACCTAACGTTACCTCATTCACCACTGGGGGAATTATTTTTCTGTGCAGCAGTTTTGATATTTCCCAAATCGCTATGGATAAAAGCTATGCATATTAATAAATGAATAAATTGAAATTAAAACATTTTTTTTTTTAAATGTGCCAAAAAGTGGCTAACATTACATTTCTGTTCCAGTATATCAACAGTATTTGTGACTTAACTGTTTTCTGAAATACTGGAACAGAATAAAGGCTCCTACCAAACATCAAACAACAGTAGATTTCAGTCTTAATAAATGACTGTAAATACATAAAACGTAGAATGTTACATTTGAAACCTAACTAAATGTACACATATAAAAAAATTCCTAATTATTTGATTTATCCTGATTTTGAAATGTTCTCCGATAAAACGAGGCTGTCAGAAGGATCACAGCTGATCATTACAGTAGGCAAAGTACAAAGTTACCACTAGAGGGCGCTCTGTAATGTCTTCCAGGTTTCTCAAATGCTAGAGGGCGCTCCTGAGCAAGTCCAAAATGAATGGGTTAATATGGAGCATTCGAGCACAATCATAGTTTATAAATGCTTAAACGTTTTTAATATAAAAGAATACATTCATTTCCTGAACACAGAACGGCATAAAACATTTTAACACTGCTGGTATATTTTTAAGAGTTTTAAAACACGAATTATAGGGGTTTAAAACACGTCAGTGAGCACGAACAGCCAATGAGCTGCTCCACTCGCCAACCAATCAGCACTCAGTGTCAGTAATGCTAACCTTCAAAAAAACCTTTAGAAAAATGATGTCTTTATTGTAGTGTAACTTATTAGATTTTTATTTGAAATGTAATGTTTTAGTACTTCAGTACCATAATGTAGTGTAATGTTAGAAAATAATGTTAAAATCTCAGTTTGAAACTTTTCTCTTACTGTCACCGTAAATACTGCATTTTGGCCTTACAAGAACCGCTAGAGGGCGCTCCGAAACATTAACGAACGTTTCGAGTTGAAAATCTAAAAAAGGAAAGCAGTCAAAAACCGTTTTGAAGGCCACCAGCAGATGGCGCAGTTCTGCACGGTCCCTCCTCCCTCATCACCAGCAGATGGTGCAGTTCTGCGCTGTCCCTCCTCATCGCCAGCAGATGGCGCAGTTCTGCACTGTCCCTCCTCATCGCCAGCAGATGGCGCAGTTCTGCACTGTCCCTCCTCCCTCATCACCAGCAGCAGGTGAAGTTCATTACTAATTAAAGGCCTTTAGATTTAAGAGATGCCGCTGAGTTTAAACCGTAAGATCTCCTTCAGCTGAAGAGAACTCAGCTTCGCTTACACAGCCCTCAGGTGGAGCTCTGACTGTGGATCAGTTCTAGTTTGGAGGACTGAACTCCTCTCCTCTTTATCTGGAACACCAACACGAGAACCACGGCACTAAAACAAGATATTTGTGCTTAACTAAACTCCCCAGAGAGAGAAAAGTGGACGAGTG
Organism: Colossoma macropomum; assembly: GCF_904425465.1. NCBI lineage: Eukaryota > Metazoa > Chordata > Actinopteri > Characiformes > Serrasalmidae > Colossoma > Colossoma macropomum. The sequence continues at coordinate 34,255,514 of NW_023494796.1, read as the reverse complement.
AATGCTTCCACTGCAGATCAGGAGTTCATCTCTGATTTCTCTGTTTTCTCTTTCTGAGCAACGTGCACTGTGGGGATCTCGCGGTCTCTCTCCAACAGTCTTAAACTATTGCTCAGGTGAGGAGAAAGTCACTATGGTCACTATCACAGAGCATGAAGAGCACCAGGCCGGATACTAGAACGGCACCGTTGATATTTTACAATTCGCACCTTTGTGAAGTGTTTACAAAGTGCCGAAAGCTGCCTAGGAAGCTAACGCTAATCATTAGCATGTGTGCTAGCAGCTAGAGAGTGTTTTTGTTGCTGTTCTCCTCATAAGCGTCGAAAACATTGACAGTTAAGCCCTCCTGAGGTGTGTAAACGGAGCTCTAAGCTGATCTGGTCTTGCTGAAGACTCGCTGTTTCTGGTTTGTTCTCGTACCTTTACATTTTCCCACCGTTTACCAAAATAACAGCACTGTTTCATTTCATAATAATGTCAGATTAGCCTACCTGACTTTGGAGCCATTCTTCTTTCATCCATTTGGAGTCACTGTCCTTCTAACGCGACACCTCATCGGCTGATCTGTTAACGTTTCACTGGCCGACCGGTCCATTATTAATGTGACGTCGACGATTATGTTCAGACCCTTTGGGATCTGGGTCCGAACAGTTCTCCGCGCAGCTGGATCCCGAACTTCCCGACGGGCCGACGCCTCCTCGCTGACCCTTAACACCGGAGCTCCTCAGGGCTGGGTGCTCAGCCCTCTCTTGTACTCCCACGACTGCTCGGCCAGACACAGCTCCAATGTCATCATCACATTTGCAGATGACACCACGATTGTGGGCCAACGAGGAGGCCTACGGAGAGGAGGTCAGCTTCCTGACACACTGGTGCCGGAAGCAAGAGAAAGCGGACACCCGCGTCACCGTCAACGGAGCCTCTCTAGAGATGGTCGGCAGCTTCGAGTTCCTCGGTGTTTACATCTCAGAGGGGCTGACGTGGACCGAATGCACCACACGGGTGGTGAAGAAGGCGCAACAGCGCCTCTTGGCATGCATCCCCGCATCCTCGGAACATTCTACACATGTACTGTGGAGGGCATTCTAACAGGCTCCGTCACCTCCTGGTACGGGAACTGCACCGCCATCGAGCGGAAAGCTCTGCGGAGGGTGGTGCGGACAGCCCGGCGCATCACCGGGGTCCAGCTCCCAAACCTCCTGGATTTATGCACCAGCCGCTGCCCGAGGAAGGACTCCACCCACCCAAGCCGCTGTCTGTTCTCAGAGCTGCCGTGCAGGAGGAGGCGCAGAAGCATAAAGTCCAGAACCGTCCGGTTCCGAGCCGCTCTCTTCCCCCGGGCCATCCGGCTGCCGAACGGCCAGTAGCGCCGGCGTATCGGCCTATAGGCCTGTCGCCGCACCTCCGAGTCATCGTCGTGATGATCTCCATGGACAATCCACACCTCATCCACACACAGCTTTTCTATACTGTATTCCATACTTGTGTTTACCTAGACTCATTTTTCTGAAATAAAACTTGTGGTTTGTCTGGTTTCCAATAGAGAGCACACACCTAGATCCCATTAGAAAACCATGGGATGCATTTGCAATCAGCCACCTGTTAAAGCATTAGGAACACCTCGGTTCAGCACAGACTACCAGCACACATTTCTCAAACTACGTTCTGGCCTTCATGGGCTTTGAATCATGAGAAGATGCATGTTTAGGAGCATAAATGAGATTTTTTTGTGTGTGTCTTGGAATCTTCAAGACAAACCTCCAAAAAAAGGCTGTTGCGTGTGAAGCTTGGTGGCTTAGTGGGAAAAGCCTTGGCCTCAAATGTGAGAGGTTGTGAGTTCAAGTCTGGAGGAGAGGGAAGGGGATGGGGGAGAAAGAAAAGAAAAGAAAGTGTCAATCAAAGGGGTAACATTTTAGTCAGATTGCTAAGCAAAATGAGGGTCCAAGTAAGTAGAATTTTTGCATACCCAAAGGGTTAAGTGCAACTTTTTTTTCCAGCAAAATTCTGCATAACCCCCTCTTGTCCTCTCTCCTGGGCCCCAGGGGGGAAGACGGGTATACCTTCCCCCCTGGTTCTTGGGTTGCGCCCTCCGGCCTTCCTCGCACATCATGCATCATACACCCTTCACCCTGTGTGTGTTTCACCACCACCGTGATGTGAGGATCCTGCTCGGGATACGAACCGATAACCTCCAGACTGTGGAGGCAGGGCATCTACCAGTGAGCCACAGGATCTCACAAATGTCCTTCTTTTTTTTTAACATTTGTCTTTGTTTTTGCCATCTTTACTGATGAAGACATGCAAATGAAAGCCCTAAAGTGGGACTTGAACCAACAACCCTCTGGTTGAAGAACCATCATTCATACCAGCAAGCCACAGGGCCTACAGTGTGCCTTTCTTTTTTTTTTTTAACATTTGTCTTTGTTTTTGCCATCTTTACTGATGAAGACATGCAAATGAAAGCCCTAAAGTGGGGCTTGAACCAACAACCCTCTGGTTGTAGAAACATCATTTATACTAGCAAGCCACAGGCCCTACGGGGAAGCTCCTTTGTTTTTTTTGTTTTTTTGTTTTTTTTTGGACATTTGTCTTTGAGATTCCCAGGTTGTGCCTCTACCCATGTTTAGGAACTTGATGTGAGAGGGACTTCAAAGAGAGTTATATTTTGTATGAAAGTTGTTTTATACTGTAAAACAGCTGCGTTCTAGTTAACGTGGCAACTCCAAAGCATTTAACATCAACGTCAAGACCGGTTCTGAAATACTATGAACTTGGGAAATAACTTTGGAAAATTTGTCTGTGCAACTAGAGAATGGATTCATTTTAACGATCGAGCCGTGATGTGTCAATGCACGCCGCACAAACAACTGAGAAAGTTTTTTGTAGAGCTGCTTGAGGTTAAAAACATCACACCAAACAGAAAATCATCATCACAACTAAATTTCAAACTACAGTGTCAAAATGAAGCTGCATCTTGGTTGGTCAAACTTAGCTTGGTGCTCCAGGCTTTTCACTTATGGTAACTCTGGAAATCACTACCTGTTACCATCAGTTTGAGAACTAGTCCTGTTATAGCTCCTGTTTATAATTACATTGTTGGGCAAAATAACCTCTCAGATTGAATTCTTTGAGCTGAGATGTGTTAAGAGGCAAGTTCAAAAAAAAAATAGAGTTTCACACCATTTAATTAAAACAAACACTGAACACACCACAAGCTTTTAATGCAGTTTAGCCTGCTTGGTTGATCAAACACAGCTTGGTGCTTCAGGCTTCTCATTCATGGTAACTCAAGAAATGACCATATTCCCATGTCAGGAAATCCAAAGTTACCATCAATTTGACAACTAGTCTTACTGTAGTTGAGGCTTTTGACATAGAGTAAGTTCTAAACTTGGGCTGCCCGGTTTGCTTCTTTTTGTCTATAGTGGGGTTTTGCGCTTTTTTTCCCTCCTCAGCTTTTCAGTTTTGGGTGTCTAAAAAAGCTTCAAACCTAACGTTACCTCATTCACCACTGGGGGAATTATTTTTCTGTGCAGCAGTTTTGATATTTCCCAAATCGCTATGGATAAAAGCTATGCATATTAATAAATGAATAAATTGAAATTAAAACATTTTTTTTTTTAAATGTGCCAAAAAGTGGCTAACATTACATTTCTGTTCCAGTATATCAACAGTATTTGTGACTTAACTGTTTTCTGAAATACTGGAACAGAATAAAGGCTCCTACCAAACATCAAACAACAGTAGATTTCAGTCTTAATAAATGACTGTAAATACATAAAACGTAGAATGTTACATTTGAAACCTAACTAAATGTACACATATAAAAAAATTCCTAATTATTTGATTTATCCTGATTTTGAAATGTTCTCCGATAAAACGAGGCTGTCAGAAGGATCACAGCTGATCATTACAGTAGGCAAAGTACAAAGTTACCACTAGAGGGCGCTCTGTAATGTCTTCCAGGTTTCTCAAATGCTAGAGGGCGCTCCTGAGCAAGTCCAAAATGAATGGGTTAATATGGAGCATTCGAGCACAATCATAGTTTATAAATGCTTAAACGTTTTTAATATAAAAGAATACATTCATTTCCTGAACACAGAACGGCATAAAACATTTTAACACTGCTGGTATATTTTTAAGAGTTTTAAAACACGAATTATAGGGGTTTAAAACACGTCAGTGAGCACGAACAGCCAATGAGCTGCTCCACTCGCCAACCAATCAGCACTCAGTGTCAGTAATGCTAACCTTCAAAAAAACCTTTAGAAAAATGATGTCTTTATTGTAGTGTAACTTATTAGATTTTTATTTGAAATGTAATGTTTTAGTACTTCAGTACCATAATGTAGTGTAATGTTAGAAAATAATGTTAAAATCTCAGTTTGAAACTTTTCTCTTACTGTCACCGTAAATACTGCATTTTGGCCTTACAAGAACCGCTAGAGGGCGCTCCGAAACATTAACGAACGTTTCGAGTTGAAAATCTAAAAAAGGAAAGCAGAAAAAAAACAGTTTTGAAGGCCACCAGCAGATGGCGCAGTTCTGCACGGTCCCTCCTCCCTCATCACCAGCAGATGGTGCAGTTCTGCGCTGTCCCTCCTCATCGCCAGCAGATGGCGCAGTTCTGCACTGTCCCTCCTCATCGCCAGCAGATGGCGCAGTTCTGCACTGTCCCTCCTCCCTCATCACCAGCAGCAGGTGAAGTTCATTACTAATTAAAGGCCTTTAGATTTAAGAGATGCCGCTGAGTTTAAACCGTAAGATCTCCTTCAGCTGAAGAGAACTCAGCTTCGCTTACACAGCCCTCAGGTGGAGCTCTGACTGTGGATCAGTTCTAGTTTGGAGGACTGAACTCCTCTCCTCTTTATCTGGAACACCAACACGAGAACCACGGCACTAAAACAAGATATTTGTGCTTAACTAAACTCCCCAGAGAGAGAAAAGTGGACGAGTGAATGCTTCCACTGCAGATCAGGAGTTCATCTCTGATTTCTCTGTTTTCTCTTTCTGAGCAACGTGCACTGTGGGGATCTCGCGGTCTCTCTCCAACAGTCTTAAACTATTGCTCAGGTGAGGAGAAAGTCACTATGGTCACTATCACAGAGCATGAAGAGCACCAGGCCGGATACTAGAACGGCACCGTTGATATTTTACAATTCGCACCTTTGTGAAGTGTTTACAAAGTGCCGAAAGCTGCCTAGGAAGCTAACGCTAATCATTAGCATGTGTGCTAGCAGCTAGAGAGTGTTTTTGTTGCTGTTCTCCTCATAAGCGTCGAAAACATTGACAGTTAAGCCCTCCTGAGGTGTGTAAACGGAGCTCTAAGCTGATCTGGTCTTGCTGAAGACTCGCTGTTTCTGGTTTGTTCTCGTACCTTTACATTTTCCCACCGTTTACCAAAATAACAGCACTGTTTCATTTCATAATAATGTCAGATTAGCCTACCTGACTTTGGAGCCATTCTTCTTTCATCCATTTGGAGTCACTGTCCTTCTAACGCGACACCTCATCGGCTGATCTGTTAACGTTTCACTGGCCGACCGGTCCATTATTAATGTGACGTCGACGATTATGTTCAGACCCTTTGGGATCTGGGTCCGAACAGTTCTCCGCGCAGCTGGATCCCGAACTTCCCGACGGGCCGACGCCTCCTCGCTGACCCTTAACACCGGAGCTCCTCAGGGCTGGGTGCTCAGCCCTCTCTTGTACTCCCACGACTGCTCGGCCAGACACAGCTCCAATGTCATCATCACATTTGCAGATGACACCACGATTGTGGGCCAACGAGGAGGCCTACGGAGAGGAGGTCAGCTTCCTGACACACTGGTGCCGGAAGCAAGAGAAAGCGGACACCCGCGTCACCGTCAACGGAGCCTCTCTAGAGATGGTCAGCAGCTTCGAGTTCCTCGGTGTTTACATCTCAGAGGGGCTGACGTGGACCGAATGCACCACACGGGTGGTGAAGAAGGCGCAACAGCGCCTCTTGGCATGCATCCCCGCATCCTCGGAACATTCTACACATGTACTGTGGAGGGCATTCTAACAGGCTCCGTCACCTCCTGGTACGGGAACTGCACCGCCATCGAGCGGAAAGCTCTGCGGAGGGTGGTGCGGACAGCCCGGCGCATCACCGGGGTCCAGCTCCCAAACCTCCTGGATTTATGCACCAGCCGCTGCCCGAGGAAGGACTCCACCCACCCAAGCCGCTGTCTGTTCTCAGAGCTGCCGTGCAGGAGGAGGCGCAGAAGCATAAAGTCCAGAACCGTCCGGTTCCGAGCCGCTCTCTTCCCCCGGGCCATCCGGCTGCCGAACGGCCAGTAGCGCCGGCGTATCGGCCTATAGGCCTGTCGCCGCACCTCCGAGTCATCGTCGTGATGATCTCCATGGACAATCCACACCTCATCCACACACAGCTTTTCTATACTGTATTCCATACTTGTGTTTACCTAGACTCATTTTTCTGAAATAAAACTTGTGGTTTGTCTGGTTTCCAATAGAGAGCACACACCTAGATCCCATTAGAAAACCATGGGATGCATTTGCAATCAGCCACCTGTTAAAGCATTAGGAACACCTCGGTTCAGCACAGACTACCAGCACACATTTCTCAAACTACGTTCTGGCCTTCATGGGCTTTGAATCATGAGAAGATGCATGTTTAGGAGCATAAATGAGATTTTTTTGTGTGTGTCTTGGAATCTTCAAGACAAACCTCCAAAAAAAGGCTGTTGCGTGTGAAGCTTGGTGGCTTAGTGGGAAAAGCCTTGGCCTCAAATGTGAGAGGTTGTGAGTTCAAGTCTGGAGGAGAGGGAAGGGGATGGGGGAGAAAAGAAAAGAAAAGAAAGTGTCAATCAAAGGGGTAACATTTTAGTCAGATTGCTAAGCAAAATGAGGGTCCAAGTAAGTAGAATTTTTGCATACCCAAAGGGTTAAGTGCAACTTTTTTTTCCAGCAAAATTCTGCATAACCCCCTCTTGTCCTCTCTCCTGGGCCCCAGGGGGGAAGACGGGTATACCTTCCCCCCTGGTTCTTGGGTTGCGCCCTCCGGCCTTCCTCGCACATCATGCATCATACACCCTTCACCCTGTGTGTGTTTCACCACCACCGTGATGTGAGGATCCTGCTCGGGATACGAACCGATAACCTCCAGACTGTGGAGGCAGGGCATCTACCAGTGAGCCACAGGATCTCACAAATGTCCTTCTTTTTTTTTAACATTTGTCTTTGTTTTTGCCATCTTTACTGATGAAGACATGCAAATGAAAGCCCTAAAGTGGGGCTTGAACCAACAACCCTCTGGTTGTAGAAACATCATTTATACTAGCAAGCCACAGGCCCTACGGGGAAGCTCCTTTGTTTTTTTTGTTTTTTTTGTTTTTTTTTGGACATTTGTCTTTGAGATTCCCAGGTTGTGCCTCTACCCATGTTTAGGAACTTGATGTGAGAGGGACTTCAAAGAGAGTTATATTTTGTATGAAAGTTGTTTTATACTGTAAAACAGCTGCGTTCTAGTTAACGTGGCAACTCCAAAGCATTTAACATCAACGTCAAGACCGGTTCTGAAATGCTATGAACTTGGGAAACAACTTTGGAAAATTTGTCTGTGCAACTAGAGAACGGATTCATTTTAACGATCGAGCCGTGATGTGTCAATGCACGCCGCACAAACAACTGAGAAAGTTTTTTGTAGAGCTGCTTGAGGTTAAAAACATCACACCAAACAGAAAATCATCATCACAACTAAATTTCAAACTACAGTGTCAAAATGAAGCTGCATCTTGGTTGGTCAAACTTAGCTTGGTGCTCCAGGCTTCTCACTTATGATAACTCTGGAAATCACTACCTGTTACCATCAGTTTGAGAACTAGTCCTGTTATAGCTCCTGTTTATAATTACATTGTTGGGCAAAATAACCTCTCAGATTGAATTCTTTGAGCTGAGATGTGTTAAGAGGCAAGTTCAAAAAAAAAATAGAGTTTCACACCATTTAATTAAAACAAACACTGAACACACCACAAGCTTTTAATGCAGTTTAGCCTGCTTGGTTGATCAAACACAGCTTGGTGCTTCAGGCTTCTCATTCATGGTAACTCAAGAAATGACCATATTCCCATGTCAGGAAATCCAAAGTTACCATCAATTTGACAACTAGTCTTACTGTAGTTGAGGCTTTTGACATAGAGTAAGTTCTAAACTTGGGCTGCCCGGTTTGCTTCTTTTTGTTTATAGTGGGGTTTTGCGCTTTTTTTTTCCCTCCTCAGCTTTTCAGTTTTGGGTGTCTAAAAAAGCTTCAAACCTAACGTTACCTCATTCACCACTGGGGGAATTATTTTTCTGTGCAGCAGTTTTGATATTTCCCAAATCGCTATGGATAAAAGCTATGCATATTAATAAATGAATAAATTGAAATTAAAACAATTTTTTTTTTTTAAATGTGCCAAAAAGTGGCTAACATTACATTTCTGTTCCAGTATATCAACAGTATTTGTGACTTAACTGTTTTCTGAAATACTGGAACAGAATAAAGGCTCCTACCAAACATCAAACAACAGTAGATTTCAGTCTTAATAAATGACTGTAAATACATAAAACGTAGAATGTTACATTTGAAACCTAACTAAATGTACACATATAAAAAAATTCCTAATTATTTGATTTATCCTGATTTTGAAATGTTCTCCGATAAAACGAGGCTGTCAGAAGGATCACAGCTGATCATTACAGTAGGCAAAGTACAAAGTTACCACTAGAGGGCGCTCTGTAATGTCTTCCAGGTTTCTCAAATGCTAGAGGGCGCTCCTGAGCAAGTCCAAAATGAATGGGTTAATATGGAGCATTCGAGCACAATCATAGTTTATAAATGCTTAAACGTTTTTAATATAAAAGAATACATTCATTTCCTGAACACAGAACGGCATAAAACATTTTAACACTGCTGGTATATTTTTAAGAGTTTTAAAACACGAATTATAGGGGTTTAAAACACGTCAGTGAGCACGAACAGCCAATGAGCTGCTCCACTCGCCAACCAATCAGCACTCAGTGTCAGTAATGCTAACCTTCAAAAAAACCTTTAGAAAAATGATGTCTTTATTGTAGTGTAACTTATTAGATTTTTATTTGAAATGTAATGTTTTAGTACTTCAGTACCATAATGTAGTGTAATGTTAGAAAATAATGTTAAAATCTCAGTTTGAAACTTTTCTCTTACTGTCACCGTAAATACTGCATTTTGGCCTTACAAGAACCGCTAGAGGGCGCTCCGAAACATTAACGAACGTTTCGAGTTGAAAATCTAAAAAAGGAAAGCAGTCAAAAACCGTTTTGAAGGCCACCAGCAGATGGCGCAGTTCTGCACTGTCCCTCGTAATCACCAGCAGATGGCGCAGTTCTGCACTGTCCCTCATCCCTCATCACCAGCAGATGGTGCAGTTCTGCACTGTCCCTCCTCATCGCCAGCAGATGGCGCAGTTCTGCACTGTCCCTCCTCATCGCCAGCAGATGGCGCAGTTCTGCACTGTCCCTCCTCCCTCATCACCAGCAGCAGATGGTGCAGTTCTGCACTGTCCCTCCTCATCGCCAGCAGATGGCGCAGTTCTGCACTGTCCCTCCTCATCGCCAGCAGATGGCGCAGTTCTTCACTGTCACCAGCAGCAGGTGGGGTTAATTACTAATTAACGGCCTTAAGATCTCCTTCAGCTGAAGCGAACTCAGCTTAGCTTACACAGCCCTCAGGTGGAGCTCAGACTGTGGATCAGTTCTAGTTTGGATGTTAGCTGATTCTAACACTATTAGCATGTGTGCTATCAGCTGGAGAGTCATTAACAGTTCAGCCTTCCTCAGGTCGGTAAACGGAGCTCTGAGCTGATCTGGTCTTGCTGAAGACACTGTTTCTGGTTGGTTCTGGTACCTTCACATTTTCACACTTCACTAAAATATGAAATGAACCTTTTAGCCAACTGCGTCTAAACACATCAGAATTAGACTTCTGCATTTAACCCATCCGTGCAGTGAAACACCACATACACATTAGTTCTGTCCTTCTAACACCACACCTCATTGGCTGATCTGTTAACATTTCATTGGCTGATTGGTCCATAATTAATGTAACGTAGATGATTATCTTGGTGTTTATATGACACTCAGAGCCAGTTTTAAAGACTTTGGGATGTAAAATGAATAAAATACTGAAAATGTTGTGCAAATAAACGTTAGCTTTCATAATTGAGTGCAATCAAGAAGCCACAATCTGAACAGATTAATTTATAGTGACTCTTGTTTTTCATAAACTCCAAAAGTATTTTCAGAACCGCCTGGAGACTAAAGTCTTACACAGAAGCTGAAATAATAATCAGAGTTTTTGTTTTATTCCACAGTTCGAGCAAAAAATGCCACTGTTTCTTCTGAACTGCTGGTAAAAAAAAAAAACCTGGGATAAAAAAACAGATACTAAAGCTCACTGGTGCCTTCAATGGTACCTCCATCTCCACAACTGTGCTCACCATCGCCCTCCAGTGTTGGAAATAAATCACTGCATTACAGATTTAGAAAAATCAGTTTTTGTGTATTTTGTATCATTTTTTAAATTGTCGGATTTCCCCCACAAAACTGTGTTACCTGAACAATTATAATTACACATGATACTGTGGTGAATAACGCCTCACTGATCAGAACCAGTTAACGTTAAAAATGCCATGATCAGAGTGTCTCAGGAGCTCTTAGCATAAATGTGGAAATCAGCACTATATTACTCAGAACATGGGGGGGAGAAATAATACGGTCTTTCTGTTTGGAACCACAAAAGTACTGAATGCGGATAAGGAACACCACCTTTGGTCATACTTCGCTTGGTGCTCACGTTCATGGTATTAAAGGAAAGTAGCCTGTGATCAGACTAAAGGGTCAAAGAATCACTAAAGGCTGCCATGAACAGCCTTGAAACACGAGGTTTAGAACTGTTCTATGTTGTAAACTTGGACCTCCACTGCTTTCTCACAGTCCACAAACTGCTGCTGAAGACTAAACTCCATCACTGCTGCTCTGTGGGTTTATGACACTAAAATAAAAAGGCTTCTACTTTCTGGTGGACACTTCAAACAAACCCTTGTAAGTCATGGTAAAACGTATTACCTCGTCCTCTCATGTCTGATAGGTTAGACTCCACCTTCATGAGCAATCAGGAAATGTCTTATTGGTAAGGCCAGTCCTGAACTATAGAAGTCTGACATAGTGACCTCATGACCTGTGAGTTTACCCAAATTTACTCCTTCCCACTTGGACTCTCCACTGTAGCCCCTCTTCCTGCACTTCTAAGTACCTTTTAGTCTTAAACACAAGGCTTCTCTTTTTAAACTAAAGGCTGTAGTGTGTGTGTCAGTGTTTTTAGATCTCACAGAAGATTTTTTTTTTTATTTCGTTAAAATCCATTTAAGGTCGATCTTATAAAACTAAGGCTTGTATTTTTTGTATGTTTTTAATTGAGGACAAGTGATTTTATTTCACAGTAGGTTTATCTGATTTGTCTCAGTTTGTTCTTTTTTTTCACACAACTTTGTGAAAGTAATTTTTTTTAAATAACCGCTTGACAAAGCATAATACAATTCCACCAAGTCATGTTTGGTAACATTTTTCAAAACTAGAATGTATTAGAGTTGTGACACTTCAGTCCACTACATGCACGTTTAGACTAAACTGATAAAAATGTATACTTGTTAATATCAGTTATTGATTTTCACATCATCTTTGTATTTCATTTGTTTTCAAGTCTTTATAAACAACAACAGGCTCCTCATGTCTTTGAATGTTCTACATTTTTAGGCAGTACCCGCACTTTACAAACAGTCCCTTACTGTCTTTGGCGCTGCTGCAGCAATTCTGGTCACTTGAATTGAATAGAATTGAATTGAATTCAGAACCATCAGCCAACTGTGTTTGTACACAGAGGAATTAGACCTCCACATGTGCAGTGAAACACCCCATACACACTAGTGAACACACACACTAGTGGGCAGTGAGCACACTTGCCCGGAGTGGTGGGCAGCCCTATCCGCAGTGCCTGGGGAGCTGGGAGTTGGGGGTTAATATAAAGATTATAGGTTGCTTTCTGTTTTAACACGATTTAGAAAATGTATCATCAGAAGTAGTACTGAGCACTGATTGGTTAACGTTACTGATACTGAGAGCTGACTGGTTAACATTACTGATACTGAGCACTGATTGGTTAACGTTACTGATACTGAGAGCTGACTGGTTAACGTTACTGATACTGAGAGCTGACTGGTTAACGTTACTGATACTGAGCACTGATTGGTTAACGTTACTGATACTGAGAGCTGACTGGTTAACGTTACTGATACTGAGCACTGATTGGTTAACGTTACTGATACTGAGAGCTGACTGGTTAACGTTACTGATACTGAGCGCTGATTGGTTAACATTACTGATACCGAGAGCTGATTGGTTAACATTACTGCTACCGAGCGCTGATTGGTTAACGTTACTGATACCGAGAGCTGATTGGTTAACATTACTGCTACCGAGCGCTGATTGGTTAACGTTACTGATACCGAGAGCTGATTGGTTAACATTACTGCTACCGAGCGCTGATTGGTTAACGTTACTGCTACCGAGCACTGATTGGTTAACGTTACTGATACTGAGCGCTGATTGGTTAGCATTACTGCTACCGAGCGCTGATTGGTTAACATTACTGATACTGAGTGCTGATTGGTTAACATTACTGATATTGAGTCAAAACCTTTTTTCTTGTGAAGTTGGGAATCAGAAAGATAAATGTCCAAAAAGGCAGCTCAACTAAAAATTGCTGTAGTTCAGTGGTGTGGGTTGTGCTCTCAGTGCCAGGAGGCTGTGCGTTCTAATATTCATTAGGCTGGAGGTTATAATTAATTTCTTACATCTTTTCTGGGAAGCTGAAAGTCTAATGTTGCTAAAAATGTACAAAGGTCAGTTGTGAGATCCTTTGGTTCGCTGGCTTCAGCGATTCCTGTGAATTTCTGTGGCCAGCTAAAGAAATTCGACCTGCTGCAGAGCCTAATGATCCAGTTCTACACAGCGAGTCTGTCCTCACATCGACTCTGACCATCTGATTTGGTTCCTCCACCTCACAAGAATGAGCCAAACTGCAGCACATCATCAGGACAGCACAGAGGATCATGGGATGCATCTGGAACACTTCAGGACATCTACAACAGCAGAGTGCCGGCAAAACACCATCTGACCCCTCTCATCCTGGACATCAGCTCTTCCAGACACTCTGCTGGTCACTTTTGAGATCCAAAAACTGCATGTTTGTATATATTTTTGTTCATCTTTAGTCAATAGAATCATGATTATATTCTCCTGCAAGTATTAAAGCACCACTCTTGTTTCTTTGGTCAGTGTGGGATGGAACCAAGTTCTTGGAAAATTATATATATATATATATATATATATACATACACACACACAGGTTACAACTTGTGGAGTTTGATCTGGAACTGCCTTTTGGAATCATCTCTTCCTTAAGAAGCTCCCAAACATGAGCAGACACACAACGTGGGAATCTCAAAGACATATATTCAAAAAAAATAATTTGCTCTCATGTTCATGTGGCTTATTGGTAAACCTGCTGTGTGAGATCTGAGGGTTGTTGGTTCAAATCCTGCTTCAGGCCTTCTTTTGCATGTCTTCATGGTGAAGATGAGAAACACAAAGACAAATGTTTAAAAAAAACAAGCAGCTGTGAGATCTTGTGGCCGGCTGGTAGACATCATGCCTCCAAGATCAGGAGGCTGTTGGTTCAAGTCCGGTTCTCAGCTGACCGGTTGGTCAGTCGTGGCTTCATGCAGAACATCATCATGGCTCTAAGTGCTGCCACTGGAGATGATCAGTGGTGGCGGAGATGAAAACCAGAACACAGTCTGAGAAACATGTGCTGGTCTGTGGTGAACCGTCTCTACCTGCTGATAAACACAGAAACCAGTAAGTGTTCCTGTTGGTTCCTGATGGTTCTGTAATGTGTTTTGTCTATTTTAATGGGTTGATATCACAGTGTAAAGGATCCTAATGGTTTAACAGGTGAGCAGTGGCTGGTTCTAAATGTGTTTGATGGCTTCTAATGGTCCTTTTTCAGCAGGGCACTGTCTGATCCATTAGCATGTTAAGCTTCAGTCTGCTGAGAGGAAATGAGGAATAAATAAGTTCACATCCTCTACAGATCACACTCATACATACATATACATATGATGGCTGGGCAATATGACCATATATATCATTATGGTGATGAATTATGTCACAGTCCAGTACGCATTTAACTGGATTTAGAGCCAAATACTGAATGGAAATCACAGTTTATGATAGTATTTTTAAAACGTAGCACTGCTAGCTCTTTTCATCTGTTCCAGCTGATCAGATGTCAGAATATCATACATTATGAAAAATGTTATATTTTATATATATTTTGCCATATCGCCCACCTCTTTCTCTATATATATACATATATATTCGTTACAATATGATATATTCAGTAAGTGGACATTTAAAGAATCTGGTGGTTGCTATATGTTGCTAAGTATCCCAGAGGGCTGCTATGGTGCTCCTCTATGGTTGCTAGGTAGTTGCTATTATGTTGCTAGATTGTTGCTATGGTATTACAGGTGGTTGCAGTGTGGTGCTATGGTGTTGCCAAGTTGGTGGTTACTATGGTTGCCTAAGTCCACTGCCACCTTTAATTTCCTGCTACCTTAACTTCACTGCTACCTTAAATCCACTACCACTTTAAATCCAGTGCCACCTTAAATACACAGCTACCTAAAATCTCCTGCTACCTTAAAAGAGTTTGTGTGCATTTGTGTGCTGTGTGCGTGTTTGGTGTGTTCTGTGTGTGTGTGTGTGTGTGTGTGTGTGTGTGTGTGTGTGAGTGTGTGTGTGTGTGTTTGTGGTTAGTGTATTTGTATCATCGTGACACAAGAAAGTTGCCAAAACATTTGCACTCCATTCATTCCTATGGGAAAAATTCCACAAAATTCCACTGCTACACGGAAACATCCACTCAAAAAGCTGTATACAAGCCCGAATCACACAATCAGTCCAGACAATCTGGAGTCAGAATGGCGTTGAGATCTTGAAAACTGCAGGATGAGTTATCTTTTCAAAATAAGAAAAGAAGAATAATATAAAACTAAGAAGAACATACAACAACCATAATTAACATAAATGACAAACCACATCGGATATTCTTTTCTGACGTTATAAAAAATACAGCGAGTCTAATAAATGAAGCTGTTGTTTATTCATGTTTTCATTTTCCTCAAATGTGATAATCATACGCTGCATTTCAGTGTAAAAATTGTCATTCCTTACAAAGGTTTACAATAATTCCTAGCCATAATTCCAGAGGAATACAATATCATAGTTATTGTCATTGGAACAATGACAATGGGAGACAGTGCTGATGATTTCTATTGCGAACTAAAGAAAAGGCAGTGAAGCTGACCACTGACTGACCGTTCCTGCATGCGCTTCCACGTCCACTTACCGTCCTTTTCGATCCTCAGGATGCAGAAATACAACAAGACTTACAACACAGTCAGAAACATGATGCACTGCAGAGTCATATTTGGGGAATTGTGGGAAGTCATGAGTGCAGAAGCGCTGTGAGTCGGAGACGGCGCGAGTCCTGGTCAGCCACTCCGGAAAGCACGTTGTGTGGGTGCGTGTTTCGGAAACGCTCATACATTCACGCGGCGGGCGCAAACCCACGCTTTTGACGTCTTCTCAACGCTCTGGCAATGCCCAGTTACGGCGTGGCTGCGCCGCCTGACCCTGAAGTAGCCTCACAGTGGTTAACGCGTAGTTAAGCGAGAAGGTGACGAGTTGATACAGAACGACTGGATGTAAACAGCCTGGACCTCCTCAGACGGAGATCCTGGTCCAGGATCACTCAGAGCTCACAGGTCATGTGACATGTTCATTCTTGGATTTGGGGCTGAAGAAGAAAACATCTTTAGGCCCACAGGAAGTCCTCAAGTCCTTTGTTTGGCACTGGCCGAAGATCATGTCTGCTGTTGGTGTCGGTGTTGGTGTTTGGGTCCATCAGAGCAGTTCTGTTGGACGTGCTGGACATGCTGGCGTGACTCGGCCCTGGACGAACAGTGTGAGTGATGATAAGTGGCTGGTGAGAAAAGGGAAGCTTTAGGGAGAAGTTAAGGCCATAGTCAAAGTTCTGGAGACTCTGTATTGGGCAGACATGAGAGGGTGTTCTTACTGGCCTTTAGCTAGCCTCTCTCAGGTTGGGTCCTTAAAGGGGAATTCCACTGATATTTTCAAATTTCTGCAGTGTGTGAGATGTAATCAGAGAGATTCAGAGTGGTTTGGTGTGAAATGGTTCAGATGTCTTTACAGTGGTGGTGATAGGAACCAGGGGTCGCCATGACTACAACACAGATATAGACATTTTATTTACTATCCAGAACCACCAGAGAACTGGTGGTTTTGGATAGTAAATAAAGGGGACTATTTGGCAACACTCTCCATGTATCCCTCCACTGTGAATAGAGTTATGAAAGGCCAAAAACTTCAAGACTATCGTAAAACAGTGGATTCATAACCATTCTATGTAATCACTTCCTGTGAGGGAGCTTTTAGAGGCACTGAACACTTCAGATGTCTGCAATTATTTAATTCTGCAGAAATTTAGAAAAATTGGTGGAATTTTCCTTTAAGCCAGGGGTCCAATCTTGTCTGTTAAGGTTTTTTAATTGCAAATCAGCAGGAGCATCCACTTGTTTAATTAATTAGTTCAGTTAGTAGACTGACACTTATACCTAAAAGGGGAATCTCAAAACTAATGTTTCTCTAGAACGGAGCGTTTCACACCAAACCACTCTGAACGACTCTGTTTACATCTTAACCACTTAATTATGCAGGACTTTTGGAAAACTGGTGGAGGTTCCCTTCCAGGCTGCCCTCCTCAGACAGATGTTCTGGATGTTCCTGTCAGTCACTGCTGGACACTGAGGGCACCGACAGCTGAGTCTGAAACAGTGATTACAGCGTTTGTGTACAGGGCAGTTATTGCACAAGAGGGACAGAGAGACGGAGAGCAGCGTCTCGGCTGGACAGCAGGTGCTCTGCTCAGGTCAGGACAGAGAGGAGGGCCAGAGACACACCCAGTAAGTCATACCTGATCCGAATTATTTGGGGTTCTCTGTTTACATCTGTTCACTTTCAGGATACAGTCACTCGTTTGGCCGTGTAAATTACTACAGCGGGTTCAGGGAAGGAGGGAAGAAACAAAAGTAAAAGTGACCAATTTCATCCATTTAAAAGGAGAACTCCACCAACTTTTCAAAATGCCAGTATAACTCAGTGTGTGAGGTGTAAACAGAGAGATTCAGAATGGTTTGGTGTGAAATGGTTCAGATGTCTTTACAGTGGTGGTGAAAGGGACATAAACACAGAGCTATGCTATTTTATTTTTTATTTACTGTCCTAAATGATTAATACACCTACATGTCATCTGTGTTTTTATATGTAATAATAAACCTTAATCGAGGCTTTTCTTTGACCACTGTTTTGCCACCCTGAACAAACGTCTTTCATTGTTTGCTATCTGGTGTGGTCCAGAGGAGGATGGGTTCCCCTTTTGAGTCTTGGTTCCTCTCAGTGTTTCTTCCTCTTGCTCTTAGGGAGTTTTTCCTTGCCACTGTTGCCATTGGCGACGCTCATGGGGGCTCAGACCCGGATTTTTCTGTAAAGCTGATTTGCGACAACGCCTGCCGTAAAGGGCTATATAAGTAGATTTTGACTTGACTCATGTAATAACTGTCTGTGAGGGAGCTTTTAGAGGTGGATGTCTGGTTCCCATCACCACCACTGTGAACAGTTCTGACTCTAGAACGGAGAGTTTCACACCAAACCACTCTGAACGACTCTGTTTACATCTGAACATGTTGAAATTTTGAACATTCTGTGGAATCCTCCTTTAACTGCGGAGAGGTAAGTGAGAAGCGTGTGAAAAGCAGACAGGGAGATGTTCCACCGCTTTGGTCAGACTGTAGGTGAGATAGCCATGCTGATGAAGCAGGACTGGGCTGGTCATCTCCATGAAGAACGCTAGCTCTGCTAACAGCGAATCAAAGTTAGCATAAGCCAGTTAGCATCATTATGAAAACAATCATGCTAAGTGGTCCCACCAGTTTTAATGTCCTGCTAGTGTTTCTGGGCGATGTTTTCTTTATCGGTCAAATCCATCAGTGCGTGAACGTGGACATGGAGGTCCTGGTCCTTCGGCTCCAGTTGAGGCTGGATCCGGCTCCCGGCTCGGCCGGCTCGGCGTGCTGCTCCCGCTTGCGCAGCCTGGTGCTCAGCTGGATCAGGCACTGGTCCCAGTCCTCCGGCAGCAGCAGCATCAGGAAGCCCAGGCAGATGATGAAGACGGCGATGAGCCGCACCGTGTTGAAGTGGATCTCACAGGTGTACAGGTCGACCACTGCGGACACAGCGGGGGTCAGAGAGGAGGAGTGAGACAGCCTTGGAGTGTCACACAGCAGGTGTGTTTCTTTATTCACTACAGAGTGAACGAGTGAGCTGAGAGTGTAGCAGCCGTCAAACTCACCAAAGTCTGCATGACCAAATTAACAGGTTCACTAATAAACATCACAGCCAACAGAAACTAAATGAAAACTACACTAAAAGCTATTAGCTATTAGCTAAAGCTACTACTCTCTTATCTAGTATCTGAAACAATACTAAAACTGAAAATCAGAATAAAATAGTGAATAAATATTAAACTAATGAACGTTTAATTGATTTTACAAGACGTCTAAAACCCATCATGATTGTGATTGTGACTGGACACCTATATATGAATCAGAGGTGAGTATAAAGCACTGTTTTAAAGCTCACGTTCGTTTACATTAATAAAGCGTGTGCTGGACTGGACGCTGTCCATGAGAGGGCTGGACTGGGATGAAGGCACCACTTACTTGCATTCACAGGAACACTCAGCACAATCCCGAGTGAAATTAGCGTCGGATACGTTATAGCGATCCCGAAGTTCACCAGGATGTTGAACGCTGTAGAGAAATAAAACAACACGAAGACGAGTGTAAACACAATGGCACTGGAAATATTAATAAATATCATAAATATCAAGGCCTGGTGAAGGCAGCGTAGGCCGTCACAAGGTCGCAGGTAACTGAGGAACACGGCAGGAAAAAAATGTGTGTTTACTGGTGCAAAAAGTGCCAAGATGTGAACTTTTAACAAAATGCAAAAACAAATGAAATAGAAAAATAAAGCTATTGACAAAAAAAGTGTAGTTTGTAGAGAATTTCTTTTAAAATCCTCCTGTTCAAACTTTAAACATACAATCAGCAAAATTATATTTTCCCCAGGTTGTCCACGATATCTCTCTCTCTCTCTCTCTCTCTCTCTCGCTGTGTCTTTCTCTTTTTCTCTCTCTCTCTCTGTCTCTCTCTCTCTCTCTCTCTCTGTGTCTCTCTCTTTCTCTCTCACTGTGTCTCTCTCTCTCTCTCTCTCTCTGTGTCTCTCTCTCTCTCTCTCTCTCTGCAGTGAGAGACTAACCCCAGAAGACGTCCCGAACACAGATTTTAACATGTATCTTCCATGTATACACAATAAAAAGGCATGAAACAGGTCACAAACATTAAACCACACCATGACACAAACAGATCAGATTAAAGAGATTTTTAGTAAAGTTTAATAAAGCTCTGAGTTAACAAGCTGCGTTTTCGACTGTCTAATAAAAGCTGAACTGAGCTCCACAGTTTAGAAGCAGAATAACTGAAAGAGTCTCTCCACGTTTTCTGTGTTTTACTGAAGGAGTTCAGAAAGTCAGAATCTGCAGATCTGAGATCATAAACAGACGTTCAGGAGCTTTAAGGGCATTTAGAGCTTTAAAACCAGCAGCAGAGCTTTAAACTCTCTATAACAGATCCAGGCGGTCAGTGCAGTGTGTAAACGGGGTGATATGAACTCTGTCTGTCAGTCTGTCTGCAGAGTCTTGATCATCAGAAGGAACAGAAATGTATAGCTGGGCGTCGTCAGCATAGCTATGAAAATTTATATTATGCTTCCTAATGACATCACCTAGAGGTAGCATGTACAAAGAGAAAAGCAAAGGCCCTAAAACTGAACCCTGTGGGACTCCACAAAAACCCTGTTCAGTGAATGATTTCTCCAGTAAAACCATGAACTGTCTGTTCATTAACTATGATTTAAACCGTTCTAAAACTGTGCCCGAGAGGCCGACCCAGCATTCAAGGTGGTAGACTAGAATTATGTGATTAACAGTACCAAAATCTGCAGTGGGTTCCAATAAGATCAGAATAGAAGGATTTTGTGCATCAGTGCTGAGCCTGAGGTCATTCACAACATGAACCAATGCCGTCTCTGTACTGTGGTTAGAATCAAAACCTGAATGAAACGTCTCATATAATTTGTTTGATATTAGATACACAATTTATTGTTTGAGGGTAACTTTTTCTGAGACTTTACTTAAAAAAGAAAGATTAGAAATTGTTAACCAGTGTTAGCCTGTCAGACCCGCTCTGTCACACAGGGAAAGTCAGACATACCTAGCAGGAGGGCTGCTACTCCGCAGAGGTTGGCCCAGGGAATACTGTCCAGAGACCCAAAGTACTCCACGTGGGTGAAGTACAGAATTACTGGCACGAAGCTAATGAAGACAAAGTTGGCTCCCCCGACAATGCTGAGGAACAGAGCAGCCTCCCCAAACTTGGCACTGCCGAGCACCAGCTTGAAGAGCACCTGAGAGAAACAACACGGAGAACATCAGTCTGAAGAACATCAGAAGCAGAAGAGCATCTGATAGCTCCTCAACATCCTCTGATCAGCTACGAAACACAGGCAGGAAAAACTGTGGCCATCAGAAGTGGAGAGTTTCAGAAAGTGTCCCCATCTGACCTCTCACAGATCAGCCCTTCAGCTCAGACGTGTCAGAGAACAGCACATCACAGATTAATGTTATTATGAAACATCTGTAATATTCATCCTGTCATCAGTGTAGCTGCCTGGACCATCTCTAAAAATAAATAGCTTGATAGTTTGCTGTTAAAAAAATCAAGATTATTAATTATATCACCCCACATACACACACCCACACAGTTGACATGCATTCTACACTGTCTTTAGCTTAAATGCTATTTTTTAGCCTTAACTGATTTAATTACATTATGTATTAAATAATGGACCATTGAAAAATTCTTACTACCTTTGACTAATGAACTATTTCACCTCTTGTTCTGAAAGCTGACTGTAAATAAGAGCCTTTGTGAGCTCCTGCTGGTGTGAGTTCACCGCTGTTGCTTCTTTTTAAACGATGCACACAAAAGCAACTGGAGTGCTGATAACTTCAGACTGCTAAACATGTTTGAGTGAGGGAGTGCCAAAGCCAGTTCCATGTGCTTTATATATTAACAAAATGAGACATGTTCCATAATTATAGTGGAATCACTCTGGAATTCAGCTGATGGGTAAACAGTAGGTATTATGTTTGGAATATTCTACAGGAAAACCTGCAGCAGAAGCAGCATCCAGTCTGTTAATGCCTGATAATAATCCTTTGTTTTAACATGTACAATGTCAGAAAAAAGGTAAAGTAGAGGTACATTTTTCTTCATGGAGGCACAAACAATACAAATGAGCCCTCAAACTGTCTTAAGGCCTTCGTGTGCCTTAATTTTTTCCCATGTGAAAGGCAAAATAACGACATAAAAATAGAACCAGTCATTTGTACATGACTGATGTACATGATTTGTCATTTCTACATTTTCATAAAGTTTTCAAATGGAAAAATAAACAGCCTGAAGTCCAGACAGGGTGTAAAGAGTCAATGCAACTAAAAAACGGAACGGCAATTTGATTTGCTAGTTATGTTCCCTAATTAAAGATAGAGATGACCCCAGTGACGTGAGGGGCATCACTAATTTAGCCTTTTTTCAAATGTACACTATATTTAATATTATACAGCAACTGTTTACAACATGGATGTATTCTGAAGCAGAGTAATCAGTCAATCACTGGCCTCTTTTCCACTGCAGGGCCGGATGGTTCTGAGCACGGAGGGCATTTCCACACGGACACGGTTCGACATGGAGCGCTTTTTTCAGCACAGTTAGCTAAGCGTACTCAGGGCCACAGAACCGTTCAGTGGGATGATGTAACGATGTAGTTATTCACTGATTGGTTCTATTTTTATGGCGGTTTTGTGTTTCAAACTTGAAAACAATCAAATAAATTCAGTTCGCTCACACGGACGGCAAATAAATGAAAGTAGTGCAGGTGAACCCACCGCAGTACAGGCTGTTTCAGTAACTGATCTCAAATAACACTCGTTTAGAGGATAAACAAGATGAGCACAGCGGAGAGAGACCGGAGTTGGAGTGACAGACGGAGTCTAACAGAATCTATCTAGTGATGTGTGCGTGGCTATTAGCCTGTTAGCAGTTAGCCTCTTGTTTGAGTTTTTCTTGGGTATTCCCTGGTTCTGATTTAGTGGTACAGAAACTGTAACCAGTCTCGCGAGTTCAGACCAGCGCGGAACGGCCCATTAGAAAGCAAAACCATTAGGTTTTAATCTCAGTAGTTTCTAATTCCATTTTCAGCAGGGGAGAGTTTACAAATGCAATGATAGCCAGTTAATAGTGACAATATGAGTTCATCAACAAATTCATCCACCAAGTTTTCTAAAATTTTTGCATAATTCTGTCGTTGAGATGTAAACAAAATCATTCAGAGTGCTGTGACATAGACTGGTTAATTGCAGACTCAGAGCTCTTTACAGTGGTGGTGATAGGAACCAGGGGTCGCCATGACTACAACACAAATATAGACATTTTATTTACTATCCAGAACCACCAGTGAACCTACACGAGTCTTCTGAGTTTATATGGAATGTTGATGATGGAAAATAGTGGAAAATAATAAGTCTGAAATAATAAGTTTTCTTTGGGGACTATTTTGCCTCACAGCGCCCTGCATGTATCCCTCCACCATGAATGGAGTTTAAGTTGTCTAAACCATCATAAAACAGTGTCTCAGTCATCAGGCAGTGAATTCATAACCATTTCCTGTAGTAACTCTGTGAGGGAGCTTTTAGAGGTGGACGTCTGGTTCCTATCACCACCACTGTGAACAGTTCTGACTCGGTAAGTTTCTCTAGAATGGAGAACCACTCTGAACCACTCTGTTTACATCTTAACCAGTTAATTACGTTGAAATTTTGAATAAATGGTGGAGTTCAAAGACCCTTCAATGGTTTCCACTAGTTTCCTGTAGAACATCTTTAGATCCCATTAGGAAACCATCAGATGCATTTAGAATCAGCCACTGTTCACATGTTAAACCATCAGGATCCTTTACACTGTGATATCAACCCATTAAAACAGACAAAACATTACAGCACCATCAGGAACCAACAGGAACACGTAACGGTTTCTGTGGGTTTTTTCCAGCTGAGTCTGCTTCCTCTTTCTCTGTGACACTCCTGTAATGTCTTTACCTTGTACAGCGCAGAGGCTGAAGCAGAAGCCACGACCAGCGTGATTCCGATAACGGAATGGCTGTGGAATCCGTCTGCATACGTCATCATCACGATGCCTGCGATGGCCAAGATGGCAGCGACAATCTGCAGAAGACAAACACATGCTGTTCAGTTCTGGGCCAGTAATAACAGGCCTTGGCCCAGAGTGCAGTGGAGAGTCTAGCTGATCCTCAGCTCTGTTAGGTTCAGAGATCACTCAGCCTCACACGCTGCATTAGAGCACTTCAGGAAATGAACTGTGACAGCGCAATAAAACTGATTTACACATCTCCGCTACTGAGGGCTGAAGAGGGTCGTCGAGAGATCAGATTTTAGCAGCTGACCTAAAGGGTTTGACCTCCCCCGAGTGGAGGTCAAACCCCAGTGAAGACCCGACAGTGAGGCCCGACTGATAGCATCAGCTGAAACTGAGGTCTTGCTCAAAAATCCCCCAGTAAAGCTCAGATGACTGTTACAAACGGTAATGAACAGCCATATCAGACACTGAACAGGCTCTAATCACTCCTGGCCTGTTCGAAATGAGAGTTTGTATGTAAATACTGAATGTTTTAAAAGCCTGACGTCGAGACAGAAGCTCCACAGACAGAAGCTCCACAGACAGAAGCTCCACAGACAGAAGCTCCACAGACAGAAGCTCCACAGACAGAAGCTCCACAGACAGAAGCTCCACAGACAGAAGCTCCACCCCCATGAATAGTTTGTGCCCCTCCAAAACAGCAGAACTGGCACCATGACTGCACACTCATCAATAGACAGACATAGATTCGATTAGGTTAAATTAGATTAGATTAGATTAGAATAGAGCAGAATGGATTAGAGTAGATTAGATTTGATTAAATTAGATTAGATTAGAGTACATTAGATTTGATTAGATTAGAGTAGATTAGATTGGATTATATTAGATTAGATATCGCAGAATAGACTAAATTAGATAAGAGTAGAGCAGATTAGATTGTATTAGATTAGAGTACAGTAGATTAGATAAAGGTAGATTAGATAAGCGTAGATTAGAGTAGATTCGATTCGATTAGATTCGATTAATTTTACACTCTTTTGGCTGTTTTACAGGAAGCAAACCTGAACTGCCTGAGTAAAAAAGATCCAATTCTATAATCAATTCTATAAATCTTCATTCCATTCCTGTAAGAAGGAACAGGAGACTCTCTCATTGTTAGGATCTGTAGTTTGTCGTTATCCCTACACTATCTAGTACCTCATTGAAGTGAGGACCTCCTAAAGCTCCTAAAGCTGACGTTCTCCTGATCTCTCTCTCCACTCTCTCTCCTCCTCCTGATCTCTCTCTCCACTCTCTCTCCTCCTCCTGATCTTACTCTCTCTCCTCCTGATCTCTCTCTCCACTCTCTCTCCTCCTCCTGATCTTACTCTCTCTCCTCCTGATCTCTCTCTCCACTCTCTCTCCTCCTCCTGATCTTACTCTCTCTCCTCCTGATCTCTCTCTCCACTCTCTCTCCTCCTCCTGATCTTACTCTCTCTCCTCCTCCTGATCTTACTCTCTCTCCTCCTGATCTCACTCTCTCTTCACTCTCTCTCCTCCTCCTGATCTCACTCTCTCCTCCTCCTGCTCTCACTTTCTCTCCACTCTCTCTCCTCCTCCTGATCTCACTCTCTCTCCTCCTCCTGATCTCACTTTCTCTCCACTCTCTCTACTCCTCCTGATCTCACTCTCTCTCCTCCTCCTGATCTCACTCTCTCTCCACTCTCTCTCCTCCTCCTGATCTCACTCTCTCTCCTCCTCCTGATCTCACTCTCTCTCCACCTCCTGATCTCACTCTCTCTCCACTCTCTCTCCTCCTCCTGATCTCACTCTCTCCTCCTCCTGCTCTCACTTTCTCTCCACTCTCTCTCCTCCTCCTGATCTCACTCTCTCCTCCTCCTGATCTCACTTTCTCTCCACTCTCTCTACTCCTCCTGATCTCACTCTCTCTCCTCCTCCTGATCTCACTCTCTCTCCACCTCCTGATCTCACTCTCTCTCCACTCTCTCTCCTCCTCCTGATCTCACTCTCTCTCCTCCTCCTGATCTTACTCTCTCTCCTCCTCCTGATCTCACTCTCTCTCCACTCTCTCTCCTCCTCCTGATCTCACTCTCTCTCCTCCTCCTGATCTCACTCTCTCTCCACCTCCTGATCTCACTCTCTCTCCACTCTCTCTCCTCCTCCTGATCTCACTCTTTCCTCCTCCTGCTCTCACTTTCTCTCCACTCTCTCTCCTCCTCCTGATCTCACTCTCTCCTCCTCCTGATCTCACTTTCTCTCCACTCTCTCTACTCCTCCTGATCTCACTCTCTCTCCTCCTCCTGATCTCACTCTCTCTCTCTCCACCTCCTGATCTCACTCTCTCTCCACTCTCTCTCCTCCTTCTGATCTCACTCTCTCTCCACTCTCTCTCCTCCTCCTGATCTCTCTCCACTCTCTCTCCTCCTCCTGATCTCACTCTCTCTCCACTCTCTCTCCTCCTCCTGATCTCACTCTCTCTCCACTCTCTCTCCTCCTCCTGATCTCACTCTCTCTCCTCCTCCTGCTCTCACTTTCTCTCCACTCTCTCTCCTCCTCCTGATCTCACTCTCTCTCCTCCTGATCTCACTCTCTCTCCACTCTCTCTCCTCCTCCTGATCTCACTCTCTCTCCACTCTCTCTCCTCCTCCTGATCTCACTCTCTCTCCTCCTGATCTCACTCTCTCTCCACTCTCTCTCCTCCTCCTGATCTCACTCTCTCTCCTCCTGATCTCACTCTCTCTCCACTCTCTCTCCTCCTCCTGCTCTCACTCTCTCTCCTCCTGATCTCACTCTCTCTCCACTCTCTCTCCTCCTCCTGCTCTCACTTTCTCTCCACTCTCTCTCCTCCTCCTGATCTCACTTTCTCTCCACTCTCTCTACTCCTCCTGATCTCACTCCCTCTCCTCCTCCTGATCTCACTCTCTCTCCACCTCCTGATCTCACTCTCTCTCCACTCTCTCTCCTCCTCCTGATCTCACTCTCTCTCCTCCTCCTGATCTCACTCTCTCTCCACCTCCTGATCTCACTCTCTCTCCACTCTCTCTCCTCCTTCTGATCTCACTCTCTCTCCACTCTCTCTCCTCCTCCTGATCTCACTCTCTCTCCTCCTCCTGATCTCTCTCCACTCTCTCTCCTCCTGCTGATCTTACTCTCTCTCCTCCTGATCTCACTCTCTCTCCACTCTCTCTCCTCCTCCTGATCTCACTCTCTCTCCACTCTCTCTCCTCCTCCTGATCTCAGTCTCTCTCCTCCTCCTGATCTTACTCTCTCTCCACTCTCTCTCCTCCTCCTGATCTCACTCTCTCTCCTCCTCCTGATCTCACTCTCTCACCACTCTCTCTCCTCCTCCTGATCTCACTCTCTCCTCCTCCTGCTCTCACTTTCTCTCCACTCTCTCTCCTCCTCCTGATCTTACTCTCTCTCCTCCTCCTGATCTCACTCTCTCCTCCACTCTCTCTCCTCCTCCTGATCTTACTCTCTCTCCTCCTCCTGATCTCACTCTCTCTCCACTCTCTCTCCTCCTCCTGATCTCACTCTCTCTCCTCCTCCTGATCTCACTCTCTCTCCACTCTCTCTCCTCCTCCTGATCTCACTCTCTCTCCTCCTCCTGATCTCACTCTCTCTCCACTCTCTCTCCTCCTCCTGATCTCACTCTCTCTCCTCCTCCTGATCTCACTCTCTCTCCTCCTCCTGATCTCTCTCTCTCTCTCCTCTGTTCCCCACCCTGCCTCTCTCACTCCTCACCTTCGTAGCTCCTGTTGTGCTCTGACACGGTTGTTTAATCCATGATTCCGTGGCCGTAGCTGAGTCAGCGCGGCGTTGCCGTTGGTGACTGAGCTCTAGATGAGACGGCCGGACTGTGTGAGGGAGCTCAGTGGAGCGAGGCTGCTGATCCAGACATCACAGCAGGCTGAGCCAGAGTGGAAGACCAGTCCACATCAGTCAGTCCTCATTGATCAGTCCTCATCAGTCAGACCACATCGGTCAGTCCACATCGGTCAGCCCACATCGATTAGACCACATTGGTCAGCACAGTGTCTGTTTCTACTGTTCAGATAAAAATTAGCGGCTTTTTTGTTCTCTTTATTTTAAAAACACCTTCACGGCTCAAACACAAGCCCAGACGTCTCCAGAGATAAGGTCACATAATCCTGAGTAAGAGCAGTCTTACAGCACTGCCCCCTGGTGGTGAATAATGCTTCAGTGATCTGTCCCCCAAACCATGCTGTGAGTCTACAGCAGCATAACGGACACTATATGTGACTGCTCTTTACAGCTCATTAACCCATTAATAATCATATCTGAATGATTATTTTTTATTGGGCCACATATTTTGAGTTTGTATGAGCACAAACTGATCGACCCGTACAGATAAACAGTGAGTTATTACTGTTAAATTCACGAGACTGATTTTCAACAAAATAGAAAATCCAAATTTGAACATGAATAAAAGTATGAAATTGACTTCTAATTAGAAACGTAGATATAAGACCAATAGACCAATCAGAGCAGCTTCTACAGCATTTCCCTTACTGTACAAATTCTCTGCATGGTGAAATGGTTCTTCAGATTGATGGAGAATGTGCTGTATATGGTTCTCTATAGCACCAAAACGTCAGGCTTGTTACAATAGAAGAACCTTTTTGGCGCTATATAGAACCATATACAGCACATTCTTCATGAAGGGAAGCTCTCTGTTCCACGTCAGGTGCTTTATTAATCTGTTCTTTCATTCAGGTTCTTTTCATCCTGTCTGAAAGGGTTCCACACTGGAAAAAGGTTCTAGGACAGACATTAACAATAGTGGAACTCTGCTTGGTGTGACAGGGATCTACTTTTAAATGGTATTTTTAAAGAACCGCACACAGCAGGTTCTCCATCTTACAGGCATATGCAAAAGTTTGTGCACCCCAGTCTAATGATGTGGCGTTGTTGATTTTCTAAGTGTGAATAAGTAAACGCATCCCCTACAGAGACTCATTTCAATACACAATCACTGTTTATTTACTGAATTTAATACATTGGGAAAGTAATAAAACTTGAAAAGTGGCCTGTGCAAAAGTAATGGCACTTTTTTATATTTTATTTTTTTCCAATAAATAAAAACATCATGTTTGAGTGTGTTCTCTGTAGAGGGTGAGCTAACGTATTTACAGTTAGAAAATCAACAAAACGTAATTTGACCAAATTTTGGCATATGGTGATAACAATAAAAGTAATAATAATAATAATAATAATAATAATGTAAAAACTGATGCAGGAGAATATAATAACCATCATGACCTCAACATTTTGATGGAGTGTAAAGATGCAGGATCAGCGAAAAAAAAAACGACCTATTTTGACACAAATGTCTAAACTCTGGTCACAAAAATACCAACAACAATAATATTAGATTAAATGAATCTCAGAGCGGACAGTCTGCTCACCCTGACGCCCATGAAGCGGTCACGCAGCACGATCCAGGACAGCAGGAAGACGAAGGCCTTGTTGCAGCAGAACAGAGCCGAGGCGTCGGTGGTGTTGATCTTGCGCAGCGCCTGCAGGTACAGGTAGTTGGTCGTGGTCCACAGCAGCCCGAAGGGAGCCACCTTAGTGAAGAAGACCTTGGCCGTCAGTCCGTCCTCGCCGAAGAACCGACAGCACTCCCTGCAAACATGCAGCACAGAGATCACCAAACAGACCACACCGTCCGGCTCGGCGTCCAGCGCTCTCCTGCTGGAGAGCCTCGGTCCGAGTTCTTCACACTGTACAGTCATTAACAAACCCCTCTCTGACCTCCCTGAAACGAAGATGAATTATGGAGAGTCCAGGTCATTAATATTGATTTACATTACGGTGTGCATTACATTACAGTATCCACTCGTTTCACAAACGGTCTCCACACATCACTGCGGTACAGTTTTACTGTAAAAGGGTCGGAATTGACTTAAAAGCTTTTATGATGATTCTGTGCCATCTGCATTATTTCACAAACAAAAATCACCAAAAGGTCTCGTTTCTTTACATGGTCACCAAATAAGTGACCACAGTGCTCAATTTTCAAGCCAACTGATAAATGCTAATCAGTACTGCTCACTAGGAGAGAGGACCTGGTTACTGTTAGCTTAACCACAGAACAGCTGGATTCTGGCTCTGAAAACACTGATACAAGTTTACATGATAAAGACTGAAATCTGAGGGAGCGAAGAGGAGCAGCTGGAGCTGAGAGGACAGTTTAAAGACCTATTTACTGAGGGAAATTAAGACATTTATTGAGTTATACATTTATTAAAGTAATATTAATGCCTTTATTGAAAATTGATGCTTTTATTAGGGTAAATTGATGTGTTTAAGATAAGCTGATGTTGCTTCATATTTGCCAACTTGTATAATTCGTTCTACGTTTAAGGTGCCTCAGTGTAACTGCAGCTCCGTTTAAGGTGGACCGTAAATTCTAATGAGAATCCAGTGAATAAGAAGCTTCATCTTCATATCTGTGTATGAGTTTATTATTTAAGAGCTTTGGCAGTTTTGTTTGACGTATTTATTAGTTTTTATAAAATCTCACACTGGAATGTTCTGAACTCTGGAGATGAGCAGGTCATACAGATCCACCAATCAGCTGATCTTCTCCTCATAGTGTTTCTGGAGACGCATCTAAAGTGTCCTCATATCTGTTCATGTGTTTGTGGTCATTCTGGTCAGTGTTGTTGGTGTTGATCCTCCTGCAGGGCTGAATCTGCAGTAACGGTGATGAGACGAGCTCCACCAGAGCACAGAGCACAGCTCACCTACCAACATGAAGACGCAAGCAAGCAAGTCAAAGTTTATTTATATAGCGCTTTTTACAACAGGTGTTTTCACAAAGCAGCTTTACAGAAAGAAATCCGGGTCCGAGCCCCCATGAGCGTCACCAGTGGAGACAGTGGCAAGGAGAAACACGCTAAGAGGAAGAGGAAGAAACCTTGAGAGGAACCAAGACTCAGAAGGGGAACCCATCCTCCTCTGGTCGACACCGGATAGGAAACAGTGACGGAGTGACTTCCTAATAACAGTGACTTCCTAATAACAGAGTCCAGTACTATGAATAAAACGTCTAGCACATCTGCTTATTCCACTCTGTATCAGCTCTCAGCACCTGGGAAACAGCTTTACACAAACAGGCCACCTCGTCTGTAACTGCCCAAACCAATCTGAGGTCAGGGCCTAGATCTTCACTTCGTTATGAAGTCTGGCTTCACTCCCATGTCCACCTCTGAGGTATCAGTGGTCTGCAGCAGCAGTGGAGTGAAGTACAAATGAGGTTTAACACCAACATGAGACCAAATTAAACATAATTAAACATCCTTTTTCAAACGGTTACAGTGGTCAAATATACAGTAAAGAACAGCAGACAGACAGATAAGAGACAGACAGTTAAAGAAAAACAGAAATAACAGCTGAAAAATGACACAAAGACGATAAAAATGCTGTAAATAATCCAAATGTGTTGCATGCAACTGTCAGGTTGCACTGCAGTTAAGTACAGCATGCAACTAGTTGCATTAAAGTGTCACTGTGTAAAGCAGCCCTATACTAACTGTGACTGTGGCCTTCGTTCTCTAGTCCTCAGTCAAAGAGAATGAAACTCTAGACAGCTGGACATCTCATAAACGCTCTCTGTCGGACGGCTGAGGGAACGTCAACAGAAAACGAGAAGACCTGGAGACGGATTCACCAAAGTACCGTAAGAAAGGAAAACTTACATGTGTGTTTCCTGAACTTCATCCTTAAGAAAAAGTTACGAGAAACTAGATCTTCAAATAATTTCATAAGAATTCTTTATTTTTTTTTAAACTCTTCTGAAGAATAATTCTAAGAGCAGGAGTTTTTCTTGTAAACATCATGTTCTTAAATGTGTTCCTGACCTTACGACAGACTCTCACTCTCAGGCTGTATTGACGAGTTGATCATCTAAACTGATCAGACTCAGCGCTGCCTCTGCTCCTCGTCCTCCGTCACTCCACAGTTATCAGATTTTCTAAGGAGGATTTTTTCCTGTTGGCTGTTTCTTCCTCCATCAGTTCCAGATCTTGTTTGCTAAAGTTTTTAAACACTTGGTTTTATGTTTTTTTCCCATTTTGCTCTTCTGAGTGGATTAAACAAAATAATGGAAATAACAGTTAATACAAATCAAAATGTGTCTTGTGTAGTTTATGTAGTTTAAACTGTAAAAAGCAACAGCTGACATAAGAAAACAAAAGATTTTCTGAAGAACATGTTAAGGAAATAAATAAGAGCATATTTGAGAATATTTGAATTTTTCTTTTTGAGAACTGCACTTAAGAACATTCTTACAAACTTCTTAGCAATTAGTTTAAAACTAATTTCGGTTGCACCACAGTCACTTACGGTACCTCTTAAAGTACGTAATGTGATCGTAGATCAAACACTGACGCACGCTTTCACTCTGCAGCCAATCAGTATCGACATAAACAGGAAACGTTACACTCCTGATCTCCACACGCAGTGAAATCTCTCACGCTTCTCTCTTAACGTGCTGCATTTACGTCGCTTAAGGTATGTAGGTCGTATTAGCTATAATTCATAAGGAGACTGTGTTTTTGTCCTCAAAGCGTCCGTCTCTCATATGTGTGTTTATTCTGTTCTGCTGCTAGAACTGTTCCGATGTTCAAACTCTTGTGCACAATATTTTTAATAGCACTTTATCAGAGATCGGTCTGTAACGTTAGCGAAGCTGCAGCTAATGTAATCACTGTCTGAATCTGCTGAATGACAGAAAGGTAACGTTAGCTATGTTAGTTATATTGTAATAATAATTTGTTATGTACTGTATGATCAGGTCAGCGTCACACACAGCCTGAGCACTGATGGAGCTGCTCTTATTGCTCTGAACACAGTTGACTGTACTTTAATAGTCGCCCACCAGGTTTCTGAACGACCCTGTACAACAACACTTCAGGTCCAGGCCCAAAGCAGGACTAAGTGCTCCATTACTGTCTGTAGTGTGTAAAAGTCTGTGGTCTTTTCAATCTCCGATCAATGAAAGCGAGCGTGATCTGTCCTGCAGAGCTGGTCGCCGTTGCAAACCGAGACTTATTCTGATGTCTTGCACGTTTTCTCATCGATCAAATCGACCGGCCATTTTAACTGATTTTTACAGCGGAACTCACTCCGACTACAGGGTCTGTGTAAATTTTAAGTTATAACTTAAAGCTACATTGAAACTATGTTAGTTGGTGCAACCGGTTAAATTCTCGTAAACTTGAACGTAGTGGCAGTTTACAATCAAACTTGGCTACAGTCGAACTCACGCTGAGCTGGTGCAGCTATGATAAAGCGCTTCCCTCAGTGAGTCTCAGTGTACTCTGCATGAACAAGGAGGCTCATTCAATATTCAGGACACATGCAGGGGCTTCTGGGACGAAGGCTGAGAGAGAGAGAGAGAGAGAGAGAGAGAGAGAGAGAGAGAGAGAGAGAGAGAGAGAGGCTATCCCTGAACTGCAGCAGCAGGCGTGCTGAGTGATGTAACACAGGGGGGACCGTCCTCGTGTCCCCCTGAACCGTCACTGCAGGACTGAGACAGATTAGGACAGAGGACTCGTCCAGAAACTCACTGACCTGTCAGGCTGCAGAGGACAGCTTTAAAATACCTTTATAATCTGCACTAACAGTGTTAAAAGGTGGGCGTCAGCCTTTAACACGGTGAAACCACTCGGCTCTCGCATATTACCGCTTTAATACGTCAGCGCTGCTGTAATAACGCGGGATCAGGGGCGGCTTCATCCTGAGCACCTTATAGATCCGGGCTGTCCAAGGTCCGGCCTCAGGGCCAGTGACCACCGGCAACTCTAAGAGCTTCACTTTATTCATGGAGAGCCGTAACAAATGTGCACTTATGAATTTACTATCGCAGTAAATTATGAACCTCAGCATGGAAATCACACTAAATATTGAGGGGACAAAAAAACTAAAGCAGCTAAAAAACCAAATCAGAAAAAATCCAATAGTTTGAACAACAGTATTACCCGTTCTGTATGTTCGTGTTTTCATATTCTGAATACAGAATATGAAACATAACTTAGGAATACCGTTTTGGTAAAGAGTGACTGGCCCTCAGGTGTCCTGATCGGGAGGGGGTCTGTGTTCGGTGCATTTTTGGGGGCCGTTTTGAGGGTCTGAGTTTGTTTGACGTGTTTACATGCGCACAGAAAACCATGACACACCGCCTTCACTACAAAACAGCAGAAGAGATTTAATTTAGCTGTTATGTTTGTTTGTTCTAACTGTTTACCTTTCTGTCTGAAGTGAATGTGCATCATTAGCATCGTTTGCAGATCCTCGACAGTCCACTTCACCACAGCCTGATGTTAGACACAGAGAACAACGAGGCTGAAGTGGCTTCTTATTCTTGTTGGAATTTTCCCGTTCCACCTTAAATGGTGCTACAGGTACATTCTGGCTCCTCAGGTGTTATAATATATAAAATATATAACTGTTGCACCATTTAAGGTGGAACGGGAATATAATTTGAATACGGCGCTGGCGAATAGGATTCTGACTTCAGCTTCATCAGAGAACATGAGAAAAGCTCTGTGTCCACAGGATATGATAGTGTTTTACACTACATGCCAATTATTAATATAATCTGACGTTATTTTCACGGCTCGTTTTATGGAAGGTCTTTACAGACGCGAGAGCGTTCAGTTGCTAAAAATGACTGGCACTGTTCCTGTTTGTCTGTCCTGTCTTGTCCAGTTTGTCCACTGTCGGGGGTGGGTGTGTGTGGCCAAGGAACACTAGCCTGGGAATTTAAAGATAAATAAATAAAAATGTACGGACCTGGCACAAATACACATACATAAATACATATCTATGTATATGGAAAACACATATATGGATAATAATGTACATGATGCATAACCTATGTAATTATATAAAGTTGGGCCCAACACAGCAGTTAGCATGCTACCATCGTGGTGCTGCACAGCCCTAATGTGACCTTCTGTGATGGAACATCTGTGCCCACTGGCCCGTAACCGGACCATCTGAGCCGCCCTCTGCACCCTCACACTCTCCTCACCTGAATCTTTGCTTGGGCGTCTGCCTCTCCGGGCTCTTGCACAAGTGTCCGACGTAGTAGAGAGGAAAGAAGAGGCAGTTCCACGTGGTGGCGAACCACGTGAGGGTGAAGGGCGCGTCGAACCGCTTGAAGGTCAGTTTGGCCAGCTGGGTGGAGCCAGCCCAGGACGAGCACACGCACATCACCATGGCCACGCCCCACAAGGCTTTGCGCACCTGCACGGCTGTCACTCTCACGCAACAGTGAAGTCTCCGTCTCCCGGCCCCCGACTCCACCCCCGCCAAACCTCCGGCCGGCTGTCCGTCCGCCGCGCCTGACGCGTTCTCCCGCGGCCGGTCCTCTCCTGCAGGAG
The DNA here is from genome assembly GCF_904425465.1 of Colossoma macropomum. NCBI lineage: Eukaryota > Metazoa > Chordata > Actinopteri > Characiformes > Serrasalmidae > Colossoma > Colossoma macropomum. Next base: position 34,220,491 of record NW_023494796.1, on the reverse strand, counting down.
TGACAAGGTCAGAGAGACAGTGTGAGAGACCCTCACCCACATGGGCAGGTTTAACACAGGACCAAGAGCACAAACTCTACAGAACCCGCCCACATTCACACAGTGAACACACTGTCACACAGCGGAGAACCTCCTGTTCAGACGCTCCTGCATGCTGCACTTTAGATAAGATCTCTCCCGTCCGTGTGTCCTTTGGAAAAGACCCTAAAAATAGCAGAGAGAAATCAATTGGACCTTTCAGTAAAATATCTGGTGATCAAGTCCGGCACTCTGCAGGCAGGAGAGGACAGAAAGGACAGGAGCCAGCAGAGAACCTGAGCTACCTTCACAGATACTCACTTTCATTCACTCTACTGACTCCTGTATTACATACCTGACACTCGGATAAATCTGACTAAGGGTTCTACTCTGGGATTTTACGTTAGTCCAGTGGGATTTCATAATCAGGCTGATAAAAATAATACAGTTTATTTATGTAGCTCACTTTCATGACAGCATCAACTCAAGGCGCTTTACAGAAAACAAAGAAAACAAAAGGAATTCATAAAAACACGTCTAAAAAGAAAACTTTTTAAATGATCCAGAATTTCGTAGACACTCAGGGAGCTCCTTCCGTAACACACTAAAAGCACAGTCGTGTTCTGGAGCAGAACTCTGAATGTAGAACTTACAGCAGATTTGAGGGCCCAGACCTGAAACTGTAGCGTGAATCTGAGGAAGTAAAACATCCTTCAATTATACAGGAGCCTGAGCGTCTAAACATTAATAAACCAAAAGAAACTTTTTAAAATTCTCTCTCTAATGCAGGGATGCCTTTGCTGTGCGCCCGTCCCCTGGGCCCTGATGATGGCCGCGAGAGCCGGCAGGAAGACAGGGCCCGAACCCCGAGTGAAGACCAAGCCCACGAGAAGAACCGAGTTGGGGGTGACTCACGATTCCCGAGCCCCACCTCCCAAGCCCTGCCTCCGGTCCCGTGGTGCGGCCACTTTAATTTGCCTCAGGTTCGCTCCCGGTGGCCGAGCCGGAGA
>NW_023494796.1:34114463-34216963 GCF_904425465.1 Colossoma macropomum | reverse complement strand
GTGCGCATTGTTTGTTGTTTGCTTGCTCACCTACGAAGATAAAAATCCAGTTTGATTCTGGTTGTAAATCATAAACTTTTCCATCAAAACATGTTCTGTCAATGTTATAGATGAAAAATATGGCACTGTACAAAAAATGAGGAACCATCAGAACTGAAATCTGAAAGAGATTGTGTGTCATGGTTACTGTGATAGGGGGTGAGATGTGGTGCACAGTAAACAATCCTAAGCACACAGTTATCAAATTAACTTGGACACTGTTGGCTCTGTGTTGAGCTGCTAGAGAGCAATGAGGGCTGAACGGGGAGGTTAATAACAGGCCACATGGATGATTTTAGCTGAAGACAAGATGAAAAGCAAAGCAATTTCATCAGAATGTGTGTTTACTTCATTAGCATAAGTGAACTAATGCATAACACTACATCACTTCACTCTACACTGCAGGGAAACTGATTTCCTGATTGTTATGGATGTTCTGGTGAACTGTGCGTCCGGATGCTGAGAGGCTTTTCACAGTGACGTTTGTCTTGTCTAAAAACATCATGTGCCTTTTTATATTCTGCAGCCTTATTTATTTTTCCGTGTTTCATAATCTCTGTCCTGACTTGGCCCTGCGCCACCTTTCACACTGATATCTGCTGTCTGAGGCAAAAAGACGAGTGGCTGGATTATTTATACACTCGTCAAGACACTCAGACTCAAATCTGCTCCACAGAATATAGAGACGGACTTTCGTCTTTGGTTCACCTCCAGACCTGTTCTGTTTGGGCCTCCCGAGCCTCCGTCCGTCTCTCTCGTCCCCCAGATCCACACCGCAGCTTAGCTAAATCTTCCAAACATGCTGGCAGGCCTGACCACTCCATCCCTGAGGGGAGCAGCACAGAGCTAAGCACTTTTTAGGCTGAACAAAACAACTGAAACTACATCCTCTGACTTCCCCACTCACAGCCTCCGCCTTCGCCCAGCGCTGAACCACACATGAATAAAACATGTTCCGAGGCAGTCTGCTCCGGAAAGGAACCGTGAACGATGCTGGAACGTGTGAACAGTCTGCATATGGTTTGGTAGCAGAGCTCAGATGAGAAGAGCCAGTGAAGAGTTCGCCAAGTGCCTAATAAGAGCTCCTCGAGGGCCGAGGCTGGGGTCAGTGAGTGTTTTACAGTGCTGAAATGACTGAGTACAGCGTAGTGAACCCTTGACTGAAGACCCAGCACAATGAACAGGGTCTGCGGGAGAATGCCACTGATCCACCGACGGAAAAAAGACTGTAGCGATGTTTATCTGCAATGTCTTTCAAATAAACAAATAAATAAAAGATCAGATCTAGTACTGACAAACTCACTCACTAGAAAACAAACCCAACTCCAGCTCTATGTTGTGCACAAAAATCGGCTCGAAACCCAATATTTTATCAGCTCAGTCAGCTCTGAAATGTTTACCAGATCACCCAGAAAGAATGGCCTGTTTTAGTGTTTCAGTATCAGTAAAATATAAACAAATATACGCCGAAAAAATAAATAAGATCAGACACAGCAGTGCTGCTGGAGTTTTTAAACACCTCAGTGTCGCTGCTGGACTGAGAATAGTCCACCAACCAAGAACATCCAGCCAACAGCGTCCTGTGGGCAGCGTCCTGAGACCACTGATGAAGGACTAGAGGATGACCAACACAAACTGTCCAGCAGCAGATGACGTCTCTGACTTTACATCTACAAGGTGGACTGACAAGGTAGGAGTGTCTAATAGAGTGGACAGTGAGTGGACACAGTGTTTAAAACTCCAGCAGCACTGCTGTGTCTGATCCACTCGTACCAGTACAACACACACTAACACACCACCACGTCAGCGTTACTGCAGTGCTTTGAATGACCCACCACCCAAGTAGTACCTGCTCTGTGAGGGTCCATGGGGGTCCTGACCACTGAAGAACAGGGTAAAAGGGGGCTAACAAAGTATCAGAGAAACAGATGGACTACAGTCTGTAACTGTAGAACTACAAAGTGCACCTATATAGTAAGTGGAGCTGATAAAATGGACAATGAGCGTAGAAACAAGGAGGTGGTCAAAATGTTATGCCTGGACCTCATAAGCTAACATTAGCTAAGCTAACAGAATCAAGTATAAGTTAGCTAGCATGACGTTAGCTTACCCTGATAATGGCCTTCAAAAGTTCGTAACTCAGTTTACACGTCTCTCACGTCTCTGGTCATATTTTTGAGACTGATGCGCAGATGATTCGGCTAACGTCACCTCTGGATGTGCTGTACTGTCCTTCTGGTCTTCTGACACCGTGTAACAAAGATGGTGCACTCCTGTTGTTCAGTGTGTTCACACCGGTGAGCGATCTCACTCTGCAGCGCTCAGAAAGTGTTGGAGTTCTTCTGCGTCACCTGTGATCTGAGGTGAGAGGTGTGTTAACGTGAGTGTTGATGTGTACGTCGCTATACATTCCCTGAAAATAAGGTCCAACATCTCTCTTTATCCGGCAGTCCACTGGCGCCGGGTGTCGGGGTCACTCAGAACTCGATGGAAAGACGAGGATGCAGCACGTCCTCATTAATCAGCATCAATATTCATTCTTATAGGATTCAGGCAGATGCCTCGTTTTGGTTATTGTCTCCAAGAAAGACAGTAAACAAGTCATATTCTAAAAAGAGAAACTGGGTGATACAGTTTTGATTTACTGTTCTGAACATTCGTTTTTCAGATTTTGCGATATATTAAAATTATTCCAATCTTAATGAAAACAAAGACAACATAAGGTAACAGCAGTTCGCTCCTTACTTTTATATTAATTGTCTCTTATTATAATATTTGTGGTTGTTTCTCTTTTAAACACATCCATAAAAGATTCTGCTGATTACTATTTTAGCCTATTTTTCTTTTTCATGATTCATTAAAATGACGATGTGTACCAGAACACGTGATACAAAGTCGGAGAAAAAACTAGTAAAAGTGGAAACGACCACACTGCATGACAACAGAGTCGCCTGACAGACCAGCATGTTTTACAGCCATCACATCTGCAGACACATAAACAGGTGACTGATCCAAACTAACTCCACTGAAACATGACTGGCTCCATGCATCAAACTAAACGCTAACAAGAACTGAAATAAGGTTGAAAAAGTCCTGATCTGTCGTTCAGGGTGAGCTGATGATCTTCTCACTCTGTCTGACCCTGAAGCCGTCCTGCCGTGCGACAGCGTTGGGCTGACTCTGAATGTTCCTGAGGCTGTTTAGAACCTCTCTCACCTTCAGCCGCTCAACTGCTCTGTGGAATAACTGACGCTGTCTGTGAAAAGGGCTTCAATCTTAAAGTAACAGCCATTAAATAAACGTCAGATGTGTTTGAAGTTTGCTTTTTTTGTTTTCTGTCATGATCAGCAACGTGATTATTGTGCTGTATATGATTCTGGAGAATGACTGTTGATATTTGAACTGAAGAGCAAAACAAAACACACCCTCCCTTCAGTGTTTCTTCAGAAGCTCCGCCCCCAAACTCATGGACGTGCATTGCCGAGGTGAACAACACTGAGTTAGCTAGGGCTGGGCGATAAAACGATAACGATAAGTATCGCGATATAACTTGTCCTCGATAGAGCGATACGACATGTTCGATAAATGTTCGATATAATACACCATTCTCACACTTCCACGTTTTAGCGAAAGCCCTGGTGGCACTTTCTACTGCAAGGAAAGCGACCCTACTCTGCTGTCGCCAGGAGAGGGCGCACTTGGCAGCGCTCCGGCAAAACACGGTGAATTGATGATACTGTAGATCAAACAAGACACAAAATCACCGCTTTCAGTTTAAACGTGCCTAAAAGGAGGACTCTGTGACTGGTGTGAGAGATTCACACTGCAGATAATGCTTTTACACAGCGAGCGTCAGATGTACTGCGGTTCACCCCTTAAACTACTACGGTAGCATAGAGAAACCCAGCCGTCTAGCTGGTGTCTGAATACTGTGATATGCTCTGACATGGATGTGGTAGGAGTGACCGCAGTGACCTACCGAACCGAGTTGACGTTGTTGAGAAACTAAAGAGTTTAGCACTGTTGTTGGCCACTTGTTTAGCGTTTGTAGCGGGGTAGCCGAGCGCTCGACACCAGACAGCTAAAATAATCTGCTTTCTTTCTTAAATTATGACTATTACAAAAATTGCAGCTGTGCTTTTCCAGCTGATAAAAACAGCTCAGAAACTTTCTCCCACTCTTCCATGGCAGATCAGTGAAATGTTCCACTGTTTGCCGAGTGTTTGTTTTGCTCCTGGGTGGTTAACTGTGGTTTTAAACTATCACTTATGGTCCCATAAGTGATAGTTTAAAACCACAGTTAACCCCCCAGGAGCAAAATCAGCCTTCAAACGTGAAAGAAATCATGATTTGACATTTATCGCGATATGTATCGATATCGAACGATATGAATTTTGTTTATCGTGATAACATTTTTGGCCATATCGCCCAGCTCTAGAGTGAGCAAACTTGTTTTTTTATCTTTGTGGCCATAAAATCCTTCAAAAACTTTGTACAGACAAACACCTCGATATGACGTTAGAGCGAACAACCACACAGGAAGTAATGTAGCTAACATCAGCACGGCCGTGGGTTAGCAAACTGTCACTGCAGTTGCTGCTGTGAAGCTAAACACAAACATTAGCAAACGGGACACAACAATACTGACTTATTGGTTTTGTGAAACAGCAAATAGTTAATATTGCCCAGAAACAGAGCAGCCTCCTCATCCTTTTTCAGGCCTTTCAGTGCTCCATGAGGCTGAAGTCATTTTCTTTTTCGCCAGCTTCCTGTCCAAATTCTCCCGTTCCACCTTAAATGGTGCTGTAAATGGTGCAGTAGTTAGTATTCTGGTGCCTCGACTTCTTGTTCAAAATTTCCCGTTCCACCTTAAATGGCGCAACAGTTGCATTCTGACCCCTCAGCTTCTTGTTCAAAATTTCCCGTTCCACCTTAAATGGTGCAGCAGTTGCATTCTGACCCCTCAGCTTCTTGTTCAAAATTTCCCGTTCCACCTTAAATGGCGCAACAGTTGCATTCTGACCCCTCAGCTTCTTGTTCAAAATTTCCCGTTCCACCTTAAATGGTGCAGCAGTTGCATTCTGACCCCTCAGCTTCTTGTTCAAAATTTCCCGTTCCACCTTAAATGGTGCAACAGTTGCATTCTGGCGCTTCATCTTCCTGTTTGAATTTTCCCAGTCCATCTTAACTGGTGCAGCAGTTAGGCTATATTTAGGTGCGTTAGCTGTTTGTTTAAATCTTCCCGTTCCACCTTAAATGGTGCAGTTACATTCAAGTGCTTCAGGTGCCACAGGAGTGGAACTGCTGCACGATTTGAGGTGGAATGACCTCAGAATGATCTCAGAACTTTTCTCCATTTCTGCTCCTCAGATTTTCTCCTCTTTGGCTGCTTCTCTCCTTCTTGGCAATGCGTGGAGTTCAGCATGTAGCCCCTCTCCAGAGCGCCCCCTGTTGCTGCTTAGCTGGTGTTGTGTCCCAGGCCACTTAATTTTTTTCCTGTTTACAGAGTCAGAGCTGTGTACCAACACCATGTTTATAGTTAGCGTGCACACAGAACAGAGATCAACTGATGTTGACAAAAGAGTACTGGATTAAAATCATATACAGCACCTTATTTTTAAAATTATGGTGCCACAGCGTCTCATCACTTGCGACTGTTTCTGGCATTTTTCAAACAGATTGTTCTTTTTGTCAGTGCAAAACTAAAGAAGCAAACTCTGGACCCCAAACACACTGCAGACAATGTCCCTCAGCAAGTCAAATGATCTTAAATCCAGCCAAGGCATGTAATATTTCTCATTCTGAGACTGTTTTTATCTTATTGTTACACTATATACATAACTTATTTTTAGTGATTTTATTAATTCAAATTCAAGCATGTTTGTTAAAACAAGCCACTGTAAACACAGTGAGTTAGTCACTTGTTTAATTTCACTAAAACAAATACTACAAATAAAAAAGTAGAAATAAATTTGCAACAATCTTATAATAAGCTTACAATAGTCTCAAAGAGAAATATTAGCCATATTGACTAGATTTAAGATAATTCACTTGACATCATGCCACTTTTTCAGTGCAGGTCTTGGCTGATCAGCTACATTAGAACACTGTATTGATTTTTCACGATCGATTAAGCTGAACAGACTCCTGTTGTGATACGCGATGCGTCAGAAATATTGGGAATCGTTTAATTTCATGCATGGACTGTAAACCAGTCCCATTTCAGCAATAGAGTTACTGTTCGTATCTGTGTATCTCGACGGTGGTTCTGTCAGCAATTAAGAGGGTCTTTTTCACACTCGACTGAGTTAAACCTGCTCATTTCTCTAGCCGTCAGACGTCTTTCCTGCCGTTTGCTGCAGTTAATCCACTTCTGGACGAGGCTCTGAACTCTGAGTGTCAGTGCAGTCGCTCTGCGTCCCCCGTTTGTCTCCGCAGTGCAGATTTCTCCTGCTGATAGCTGCAAATCTCCAGCTCTGCCCCCCCAGCACTGCCCCCCTAGCAGTGCCCCCCACTCCACAGAGCTCAGCCTCCATGAAAAAGCTCCTCAGCCTTCACACTCTCAGCCACACCGGGAGGCCAGAGCATGTGCTGTGTGAGATGTTGTTTGGCTGGCCAATGATCCATGATGCACTGCAGCTAAAGGAACTACATAAACCCATTTTCTGCCAGGAGACTGGATCATAGTTGACTTATCTACGCCCCGCCCACAAACACTGTAAAGCTTCACAAGTCACTGGTAAAAATCCCATCAATCCATCAATGAGCCTAATAAGAAACTGCTAACTGAACTTTGCTGTAGCTAATTGCACCTTTGCAGACCAGAAAGGAGGACAACAAATTAGCCACCATGCTAATGTTAGTGTGATTCCTCGCAAAGTTAGTTCTCAGTTAGCTTGATGATAAAAAACAAGGCTGTCCAATAGGAGAAGAGCTGAAATTCCTATTGGATAAGGCCTGAAACACACAGACACTTTGAGCTACAGACAGCGTTTTGCGTATAGTTGCATTCAAAAATGTGTCATGGCGCATTTCATAATGCAACGCAAACTCAAGCTGCAATCTGAGCGTTGGGGGCGCTATAACGACAGCCAAGCCTGTCCAAGCAGTCTCGTACAGCCAGCGTGTTTCTCAACTGCCACAGCAGACGAGCAGCTGAGTCTCACACAAACATTAAATGGCCTTTATTTCCATTCCAGCAGAGCTCACTGTCCTCTACTGGCCACGTTTAGCTGCTGAGGCTGTGAATAACAGCAGATCCTCTCAGACTGTCCTCTAGCGCCCCCTTCAGTACAGAGTGTTTTAACTGCCACAGTAACGTAAGAGTGCCAGTGTGTGCAAAAAGACATTGTCCAAGCGTTTGCAGTGCATTGCCCGAGCGTCTGCAGTGCATTGGCCGAGCGTCTGCAGTGCGTTGGCCGAGCGTCTGCAGTGCGTTGGCCGAGCGTCTGCAGTGCATTGGCCGAGCTCTGTCGTTTGTGTTCGTGTACCTGTGCTGAGTCTGTTTCTGGCCTCACCCTCAACTTTCGGTTTAAGTTGTCCAGGTTACTTGCTGTCTCACTGTTGGCTGGTGGACATCCTCAACCACACAGCAACACCATAGCAACCACCTAGCAACCACACAGAAACACTATAGCAACCACACAGCAACACCATAGCAACCACCTAGCAACCACTTAGCAACCACACAGCAACACCACAGCAACCACCAAGCAACACCATAGCAACCAGCCAACAACATCAGAGAAACCATCATAGAAACTAGCAACAACCTAACGAAGTGGGGACCATTTAAGCTGCGCAGCTGTTCAGCGTTTCCTTCAGTAAATACACGTTTCTAGTTCATTTCAAAATCCGATGTATTTTAGCTTTTATATCATTATGGAAAATGTTTATCTTTATCTCAGTGATGGTCTGAGGGTGGTGGTGTGGCTCCCCATGGAGGACTGACCCGTCCAGTGCTCATGACTGTAAAGCAACAGGAAACATCACTGTGTGAAAATGCAGTGTTCACATATGTTGGTAAGTGTGGTGGTCTGAGTGTGGTGGTCTGAGTGTGGTGATCTGAGTGTGGTGATCTGAACGCGGTGGTCTGAGTGTGGTGGTCTGAACGCGGTGATCTGAACGCGGTGATCTGAGTGTGGTGGTCTGAGTGTGGTGATCTGAACGCGGTGATCTGAACGCGGTGATCTGAGTGTGGTGGTCTGAGTGTGGTGATCTGAACACGGTGATCTGAGCGTGGTGGTCTGAGTGTGGTGATCTGAACGCGGTGATCTGAGTGTGGTGGTCTGAGTGTGGTGATCTGAACACGGTGATCTGAGCGTGGTGGTCTGAGTGTGGTGATCTGAACGCGGTGATCTGAGTGTGGTGGTCTGAGTGTGGTGATCTGAACACGGTGATCTGAGCGTGGTGGTCTGAGTGTGGTGATCTGAACACGGTGATCTGAGTGTGGTGGTCTGAGTGTGGTGATCTGAACACGGTGATCTGAGCGTGGTGGTCTGAACGCGGTGATCTGAGTGTGGTGATCTGAACGCGGTGGTCTGAGTGTGGTGATCTGAACACGGTGATCTGAGTGTGGTGATCTGAACACGGTGATCTGAGTGTGGTGGTCTGAACACGGTGATCTGAGTGTGGTGGTCTGAACGCGGTGATCTGAACGCGGTGATCTGAACGCGGTGATCTGAGTGTGGTGGTCTGAGTGTGGTGATCTGAACGCGGTGATCTGAGTGTGGTGGTCTGAGTGTGGTGATCTGAACACGGTGATCTGAGCGTGGTGATCTGAGCGTGGTGGTCTGAACACGGTGATCTGAGTGTGGTGATCTGAACGCGGTGATCTGAGTGTGGTGATCTGAGCGTGGTGATCTGAGCTCTGAGTGTGCTGGTCAGAGCGTGCTGGTCAGAGCGTGGTGGTCTGAGCTCTGAGCATGGTGGTCAGAGCGTGGTGGTCAGAGCGTGGTGGTCTGAGTGTGGTGATCTGAGCGTGGTGGTCTGAGTGTGGTGGTCTCGGTGGAGCGTGTGGGTGGGTTTGTTTACTACTCAGCTCAGTTGCTGGAGGCAGATCAGCCTGACACGTCAGTCACACTCTCACCAACACGAACTGGTGACGAGACTCATCTGCCAATTCTGACAGACAAACAGGGGAACGGATCCACACACACACGCACACACACACACACACACACACGCACACACACGCACACACACGCACACACGCGCACACACGCACACACGCGCACACACGCGCACACACGCGCACACGCACACACACGCACACACACGCACACACGCGCACACACGCGCACACACGCACACACACGCACACACGCTTGGGGATGTTGATCACGGAGGAGACGGATACACGTGCAGACAGAACAAAGCCATCTTGAAGCTGCGCACACTCAGAACCAACGAACTAAAATTAAAATTCAAGGCCAAAACCAAAATTCCAGACGTGGCTGTAGAAAAACAGCAGCTGACAATATATAACAGTATAATACATAAACTTACTGAAGTTATTACAGTATGTGACGCCCTCGATGACAGGATGGCTGGTCATTCTATTATTTTTCTCTGAAGGTCAAGTATTTTCAAGTTCCACCTTAAAATGGTTCGGCCAGAATATAACTGCTGCACCATTTAAGGTGGAACAGAAAAATCAAATAAGAAGATGACGCAGTCTTTTGGCACAAACTGAGACTAAAGATCTACAATAGATGAATTTATGGAGCTGAACTAGAAAAAATGATGAACTATGAAGTTTTCAGATCTCAGATATTCACAGTGATGGTGTTCTGATCTGTTTGAACCCAACATGAACACAGACAGTCATAATCTAAATACACACACAATCATCGTTTATAGGGCTCTTTCTGCTGGGAGGAGTCTGTCCCAAACACCAACCCCTAAATTTACACTTCTGACAATAATACTGACATTAAATTAAATGATGTGAATAAATACTGTTTGATCTTTTTGCTTTCTTTTAAACTGAAGCTGAAAGATTCAGATTTATCATCAGCTCAGTTTTTAGATTAAAAAAGCTTTACTGAAAAACTGCTCACGTCACTACCGAAACACAGAGCTTCAGTCCGTACGCTCTTTAAAAAGACGCTTCTTCAAGGGTTCCTTAATAAAGGCAGTGGTTCTATTTAGTTCCACACAGAACCATTTCATGCTTGAATGGTGAAATGGTTCTTCAGACTGATGGAGAATGTGTTGTAAGGTTCTATATGACACCAAAAAGGGTTCTGCTATCGTTATGATGTCAAGCTTGTAACAACAGCAGAACTTTTTTTGGTGCTAGACAGAAACCTTTTCTAAAAGGTTCTATGTAGAACCATACATAACACATTCTCCATCATCTGAAGAACCGTTCTGCCGTACAAAGAACTGTGTGATGGTTCTTTGCCTTTACCAACTGCCTTTACTAAAGAACCCTTGAGGGATCTTTTTAAGCATGTGGGCGGAGCCTTGTTTTAGCCCCGCCCCTACATTTCAGAGCAGGAAGTGAGGCTGCATCCCTGTCCCTCATGGCCACATGGTGAGCAGGTAGATCCCATTGTTTTGAAGTAAATGAGTCCCAAAGTCTGAAAATCAGTGTGGAACATTAAGAATCGCCAGATTTTCTGCAGCTCAGCACTTTTTAGTGTTTTAATGTAAAATATGATGATTTTCTGTTCAAAGATGTGTTTGCTGGTCATGAACTGCTGAGTTTCTGAGCTCAGAATGAGCTAAAACTGTCACTGAAACAGTCACTACTGAAACAGTCACTACTGAAACAGACACTACTGAAACAGTCACTACTGAAACAGACACTACTGACACAGTCACTACTGGAACAGTCACTACTGAAACAGACACTACTGACACAGTCACTACTGGAACAGTCACTACTGAAACAGACACTACTGACACAGTCACTACTGACACAGTCACTACTGAAACAGACACTACTGAAACAGTCACTACTGACACAGTCACTACTGACACAGTCACTACTGACACAGTCACTACTGAAACAGACACTACTGAAACAGTCACTACTGACACAGTCACTACTGAAACAGACACTACTGAAACAGTCACTACTGACACAGTCACTACTGACACAGTCACTACTGAAACAGACACTACTGAAACAGTCACTACTGACACAGTCACTACTGACACAGTCACTACTGAAACAGACACTACTGACACAGTCAATACAGAAACAGTCAATACTGAAACAGTCACTACTGAAACAGACACTACTGAAATAGTCACTACTGAAACAGACACTACTGACAGTCACTACTGAAACAGACGCTACTGAAATTGTCACTACTGAAACAGACACTACTGAAACAGTCACTGCTGAAACAGTCACTACTGACACAGTCGCTACTGAAACAGTCGCTACTGAAACAGTCGCTACTGAAACAGACGCTACTGAAACAGACGCTACTGAAACAGTCGCTGCTGAAACAGACACTACTGAAACAGTCACTACTGAAACAGACACTACTGAAATAGTCACTACTGACACAGACGCTACTGAAACAGTCACTACTGAAACAGTCACTACTGAAACAGTCACTACTGAAACAGTCGCTACTGAAACACCTGGTTCAGTTTTGTAGAGTTATGGTTGATCTGGAATGTTCAGTCATTAATTTTAATAAAATAATCATAATTAAGGTTTAGAGTCACTCAGAGCAAAAGAGTTTAGACTAAAGTCCTGAAGGTGTTTCAGCTCCGACGCTGAACCAGTTAAGCAGAATCATCTATCTACAATCTACAATACATGAATATTAAACAGATCCCCAAACACACTAAGTGTGTGTTTCTACATTTAATGAAGACCACTGAGCTTTGCAGTGTCCAGCTGGAGAAGCAGATGCTCAGGATGTAGCCTTCTGTCCTCTACAGTGACCCTGAGGTCACCCCACACATTACTACTGACACACCAACAGGCAGCATTAGCCGCTGCCGTCAGGACACGCACTGTTCTCCAGACTTTTATACGAGCTACATGGTTCAGTTTTAACACTAAAAAGGGCAAAACTGTTTCCTTTTAGCCCTGAGAATCAGTTCAGCTCAGGGTTTGGCAACATGAGGCTCCAGAGCTGCATGCATCTCTGTTACTGCCCTGTTGTGGCTCCACAGCTGAATCAGATTAGTAGGTAAAAATAAAATAATCCTCCTTTACAGTAAAATAAAGCTCTGCTGATCGTTCAACACAGTTTAACAGTAAATGGTCTTAAACTCTGGAATTAATGTAGAACTGCTGATTCACCCTTTAACCCTGAAGATCAGCACAGACTGCTGGTCACCATAGCAACACAGACAACAGTCCCGCCTAGCTAGTAGCTAACGAAACGGCGAAGAGAGAGATTTAAGACGAACATCGATAATTTGGAGACTAATTAACTTGTTTGTGTTTAGAATCACTCCAGCTGGTTTCCTGATACGTTTAACCTGCAACCAGAAACTCACAAACACTAAAAAGTCATGGAGCTGAAATCGCTTCTCTTTCACCAGCTTCTTGTTTGAATTTTCCCGTTCCACATTAAACAGAGCAGCAGTTACACTGTGGTGCCTTAGGCACAATTTAAGGTGGAACGGGAAAATTCAAACAAGAAGCTGGAGAATGAGAAGCGACTTCAGCCTCATAAAAAGCCAAACATTAACAGACATTTTTCAAGAAACTACTTTCACATTTTATTGTACTAACTACATTTACAAAAACTCTACTTTTGAGAAAAAGTTTCCTGCTGGAGATCCGAGCAAAGCTGAGCTAAAATTTAAAGCAGAGTAAGTTTGTGTTTTTGTTTATATTATATTTTAAGTCTATATTAGTACATCAGCACACACTGAGACATATTTACAGTCAAGATGGTAAAATAGACATTAAATGTTGTGGCTCCCAAGATGGTTTGACTTTTGTTGAAAGGACAAAATGGCTCTTCTTAACATTTGGGTTGTGACTCCTGGTCTAGGGTTAGGTTTGGCTTTAAAGTTAGAACATTCTTTTATTTACATAAATAGAGTGCTGTGCAAAGATCCACCCTTCATTTATCTAAACTCTAGTTTCGACAGCCATTAAGTAGCAGTTATTGATTTTCAGATATTTGTGATGAGATTAGATATAATTATATAGTTATAGATAACCCACTTGTATAAGTAAGGAGGAAGTCAAAGGGGGAAAAAAACAGGAGTTTCCTTTTGAAGTGGAGTTCAATTAAAAGGTGTAAAGAAAATGTGGCTCCTAACAACCACCTGGAAGAGCTGGTGGACCCCAAAACTGCCCCCATCAGATAAACAGCACTTAAAGCTTTCATCTCTGAGAGAGAGGAGAAAATCAAGCTGATCAGATCTGAAAACATCCACAGGTGTTTCTGTCCATCCTTCCACTGTGAGAAGACGACTCAGCGCTGTGGGTCTGAAAGGATGTAGCTGATCAAGAAGAACCTCACTGAGAAAAGGAGACGGACACATCAAACAAAGAAGCTGAACGATGGACTGACCACCCCAGAGTCCAGACCTCAACACCACTGAATGTGTTTGATTACTTCAGAAAATCATCAACCAGCTTCTAAGACTGAACTTTGGAGGTGTGTCTGCAGATTCTTTGAGGAACTGAAAGTGAGGCTCCTGAACAGAATGGACGCTGGAATAAAGGAGAAGAGAGACTCACTGACTCACTCAGCTGAGAGCAGATTTAGCTGTTGAAGCTAAAGCTTATTGGCTGTTCTGACTGAAAATGAAATAAATGAAGGCTGGTCTTTGATCAGCAGTGTAAGTAACACACACAGGACAGACAGTAAAAAGAGCGCAGATTTGACGTCTTTAATAACATACAGACATCTCTGCGTCTGATTCACGGTCCTTTCGTACGACGTACAAATGAGCAGAGATTTGAGCACAATTGATCAATCAGTTTCGGTGCGTGACGTCAAGCACCTCATTTACATGAACCACACTCTAATTCAAGCAGACGTCTCAGTAGGGAGCCAATAAAACGACAGACTATGAGCTGTGAGTGGACTGCTCCCCCTACTGACCAAACTATAGTGTTAAAATTACGACCACTAGAAAGAATAAAGTGCGAAATAAACTGAACATCTCATATTTAAATATAAATAACATATTTAAACGCCGTAGTATTACAGAGTATGACACTGTTTGTTTTGTGTTGTTTATTTTGTGGGCGGAGTCACTAACATTACACAAAAGCACATTATTAATGTGCAGGTAAAAATAAGTGCATCCACCTTTGTACTGGATTGCAGTGCTCACAGGTGATTAGTATTACTGTTATTTTCTATTTTTATTCTTATTATTGCTTTTATTGATGAACTTTTGGTTAGTTAACTTCAAATCAGGCATTTTTTGATGTTGTTAAACCTTTACGCTCAAATGTACACGCCCTCCTACCAGACATGAGTTTGACTGGCCAGACACGGCAAACATTAAACTGACAAATTACAAAGTTGTTGGTGAAATAGGCATCAATCAATACAGGCCAAAGTATTGATTATTTGTTTATTTTTCATTACTGTTTTTTTTTGGAATAAATGCTGACTGGCCAGAAAAATGACTGTACATATAATTTTTGCACTGCACAGTATGTTTACTGACATGCATATATATATATATATACACACACACACACACACATACATACATATACATATATATATATATACACACACACACACACACACACACACACACACACACACACACACACTGACTCAGCACCAGGCATCAGTCCTTCCCATCCATCTCTGTCCAGCCCCCCTCCCCTTCCCCCCTCCCCCTGATACCTCTAGCCCTGTGAAGAAGACAGAGAGCAGTTTAACACACTGGCGCTGGTCCCGGCACTCTATCCTGCAGATCAATATCTCATAGATTGGCCGTGAGTCCCCTGCTGCAGTTAATTGACGAGCTGCCACCGCAGGTGGCTCCCCAAACAGAGTCGGCCCGTCCAGAACCCTGACCGGCGGTGGAGAAGCCAAACTCACCCAGCTCATTTCCCTGATACACTACCAGGTCCCACAAGAGGCCTGAGTTCCACCACTGATGGGAAAGAGGAGCATCTCACCTTCTTAATCCAGCCTCACCAGCCTCGTCCGCTGCACAGCGTCACTGCTTGGTTCTGATGGAGGTTCTGATGGGGTGTGTTTACACGCCACACTGCCACAAGCTCAGCCTCAGTGTTTACATACAGCTAAATAAGCTAACAGGACATCACTGGGTCAACATGGTTTGGTCAGTAGTCTGACAGCTTGGACAAAAACAAGGGTTCAATTTAGAACCAATCATTTGGACGGGCACTGTACACACAAGACATCCCAAGACCATTGCAGAACTAGAAGCACTCTGCAGGGAACGGTGGGTAAAATTCCTAAAACAGAACAGAAAGACTCCTAGCTGGCTACAAAAGGCGCCCGCAAGCTGTGATGTCTGCCAAAAGGGGGCGTTACTAAGTAAAAAAGATGGTTCTTCAAGGGTTCTTTACTAAAGGCAATGGTTCTGTTTAGAACTGTTTTATATAGAATAATTTCGTACTTAAATGGTTCTCTGCATGGTGAAATGGTTCTTCAGATTGATGGACAATGTGTTGTATATGGTTCTCTACAGCACCAAAACGGATTCTTCTACAGTCACGATGTCAAGCTTGTAACAATAAAACAACAGAAGAACCTGTTTGGTGCTGTTCTTTTTTCAAAAAGGTTCTATATAGAACCATACACAACTCATACACAATACAATTCAAAACTGGTATTTTTCTGCTGCAGAGAGTGTTTTTACATCTTTTCCCTTCAAAAATCAACCAAACTTGTCAATATTTTACTGTATGGCCTACAGCTGCAGGCTGCAGGTGCTCTGTGAACAGATTTGGTTCCTCCACTTAATAAGCAGACTCTCCTGATCCGTAGAAATGTTTGAAATAAGCCCCCCGGGACTCTTCTGACTTGATTTAGACAGAATAAATCCAACGTGATGCAGAGCAAATGTCATTTCCTGCTCGTCTTCTGTTACACTCAGAGACGTCCAAACATCCACTGACGTTTCACAGCGATTCGTCTCATTCTGAACCCAAATGCATCATAAACCCTGGAGTCACACCAAAAGGAAACAGGTGACTCACACTGTACTGCTCTTTCCAGACCCCCAGATCCAAGGAGTGGAATACAGAGGGTTCTGAGGAGACTGGAACCCCCTAATTAACCCCTTGGACCCCTAAATCCATGAAAATAAGCCCATTATGATGCTATACTGTCCGTTACAGATGCTCAAATACAGATTCAGTGAAGCTCATTGTTTATCTGCTTCACCCACTATCAGCTTCTGACTTGTAGAGCTGCTCTGCACTGCTCTGCCTCAGGGTGGCGCTGTAGCAGACCCAGTTGGTCCTTCATAGCCTAGAAACTGTAACTCTGCCCGGATTCCTCTGAAAAACTTTACAATGTGCTTGAAGCATCAGTGCCACTATGGTGAGTGAGTTAGCAGCCAGACAACACAGGCCCCCCGAATACCAGGGGCTATTTCACAAACGAGGGGCGAGTGTGCAGCAGTTTATAAAGCTGGTCGGAGGACAGCTCCGGTACCCTCCTCCCTTCTCCCTCCATGCAGAAGGTTCAGGTGCCTGCGTAAGAGAGACAGAGTACACAAGTCGTCGTACTCGCATTCGGGATGCGGCGTGTCGTCACACCCCCGCTCACTCCACATATGTGTCAGCCGCACATATGAATTCATCTACCAAACTGATGCAGCCCAGCAGGACACTGTTACCACGCCTCAGCTGATTTGCATGATATAAGCCCAATTATGCCACGCTGGTATCTGCAGGATGCAGCAGGTACGAATCTAAAAACAGCATAAAAGAAAAGCAGCTGCTTCCTTGCAGCCCTTTCCAGTAGTTTGAGGGGAAATCGTACCTTCACTAAAGCTGTGAGATGAAAAGCAAGACGTTTGGCAGTGAAACAGCAGCTCAGTGACTCACTGCACTCCTCCTGCGGTCGCCTGGCTCTGCTCTGCTCTGAGCCAGCGCTCACTGAGCATCGTGTGCCACGGTCACGATCAATAACCTGAAATATAACTCAGGATGTTTAAATACAGCACACAGAGTATTCATTTCTCAGTGTAACTAAACGTACTGTGAGACAGTTATATTTAAAAAGCTATTTATCTGAACAATAAGCGTTTATTTGCTCTGAAAGGCACTAATACTGGAATAAATATAAAAAACATTAAAAAAGTCGGGATTTTATCCGCTCCCCTCTCCTCGCAGCAGCCCAGTGTTATCATGACTAATCAATACCTCATTACATTAAATCAAGTGATGGAACTTAATTAATCAATGCGATGGCTGGACGTGTCCAGGAGAAATCTGGACCTTGCCCGTGCTCCCACGACATTCTTGTCACGTTTTTTTTAACATATTTCTATTTATTTTCTTATCTATTCTAAATATTCTATATAGTGTTTGTAGAAGCCCAAACACAGTGATTTTTAAGATAACGAGTTTGAAGCTGTGTGTAGTTTAACAGCTCAATCTAATATCAGATATAAAATGGATAGTTCGGGTCCTAAAATCTGATTGGCTGATCTGGTTTGGAGTTACCTATGACCAACTAACAACAACCAAATTGTATATCACTGCGCCACAACACGAAAAACATCCTTGTGCTGTTAATGAATAATCTTTGACTCTAATGCTGCTGGCATGGAGCACAGTGTGTACTGATGAAGTTAGAACCCGGTTCTGTTTAAACTGAGAGGCTTACAACTTATGTTCTTAACTGGACTCAGGCTGGTCAGCCCTGCTAACAGGCTAAAAGATAGCAAACATGCTAAACAGCTCCATCATTAATATCACAAGCTTGAATTAAAGCACTGACTGTGTGATTCTCTGTAAAACTGCAGTATAAAAGTCTAAAGAACGTCACCTGAATGTCTCACACGCTTCAAATGTCCGTGTTTCAGTCAGAAGGAGCATCAAACCAAGACTGAATCCCAAACGGCTCTGTGCTCCCCCCTAAATAGTGTTCTAGATATGAAAGTTTAGAAATTCTAGCCTCTACAGCCAAACAGTGCATCATTGATCCAGTGTGGATGTGTCTGAATCCCAAATCACCATTTCCTAGCTGTATTTTGCTCTGTTGGGCTGCAGGATCCAGTATTCAAACTCCTATGTAGTGCACTATGTAGGGAGCAGGGAGCCGTTTGAGATTCAGCCCCAGCGTGAGAAGAAGGACACAGCTGGATTGGTGCTAAATAAGACTCATGGTGCTAATTTGGTGACCAAAAAGTACTTAGAATGTGAAAGTTTAAGCATTAAACAGTGCTGTTATCATACGTTCATTATTATATGACAAAAAGTCAAAAGTTCATGAAATGACCACAATATACAGCGATGGGTGACCGAATGTTCTCCTCATTCAGCGATCCATGGTTGCTTGGCAACAATACCATACACTAAAGGAACTACATTTCTTGGCGGAATACTTGTTCATGTCAATTATCATTATTAATAAATTATCTTCAGACGAAGTGTGCATTTTATCATATTTCATGTTGGCCGCGGTTTTATAAAAGCAATAAGCCACTGGAGGCTGTGCATTACAGTGATTTTATCACAGGGAAGGGAGTTCTAAGCTAAGAACACTCCGTGATAACATCACTGTAACCTATGGTCTCAAATTTCTCGTTGCTTTATTATCTGATGGAGGCAGTGTTGGTGGTCTTCCAGGTGGTCATTAAGAGTCTCATTTCCTCTGTAACTTTTTGAACTCCAGTTTTAGAAACTCCTGGAAACTTTGACTGTATGACCGTACATCTAATCTTCCCCAAAATGCCTCCTGAAAAATGAGTGACTTTCACTTACAGGCCATTTCGATTGTAAATGAAATAAACGAAAGGGCGGTGTCCGGCTCTTGTGCAGTACTGCATCTCTATATAGCACACTGGACAATGACATGAGAGGTCATTAGGAAAGTTTAGTATGTTATACTGTATTTATTCCTTCTGAATACACCAACAGGACACTGTACTTGCCCTGCCTGACCACTGAGGAACTCATAATAAACCTCTATTGTAATCCAAGCTGAATGCAGGACCATCTATGGCTGCTGTGTTTGCAAACAGGCAGAAACGGGTTTGTGGCTTAAATGCTGGTTGTGGTAAAACGATCCCCGGAGACACATTCAGCAGAGACACTGAGCCAACGCAGAAACCTGACCAGCCCCAGCGGGACAATGAGTGTTTAACACATCTCACACACACACACACACACACACACACAGACACGCACGCACACACACACACAGACACTCACACACACACACACACACACACACACACACACACACGCACGCACACACACACACACACACACACACACACACACACACACACACACACACAGACACACACACACACACACACACACGCACGCACGCACGCACGCACGCACACACACACACACACACACACACACACACACACAGAGCACGTGCTATTTTCCACGATTCAGCATGAAGATAATTCAATTCCACTGAACTATTCTGTGTGATTATAAACGCTCTCACAGACACGTGTCCTGGTCTGAAGACTGACCTAAACTCTTAGTCCAGACTGCAGTCTGTTCAGAATCTGGCTGCCGGCCTGCGCGCCGTCTCAGTACCGCTAAAGGTGAACTGCACGTGAAGTGGCTAATTTTAGCCTGCAGTTCTTAACCATGAACACTGTTTAGAACAATTCAGCAAACGTTCTGCACTGAAAAAACCTGCTGCCCCTTACAATGTGTGTAAATCTCATGATGAATGGACCAAACATTGACCTCACATTATAAGTAAAGTGTGTTTTCCTACTCCTGTAAAGTTACCACTTTGGAGATACAAGATTATCTTCCAGTGACAGTGATACGCGTTTATACCGTTCCTCAACAAAAAAGCCATATTTAGACGTGTTCTCTTAAAAAACGAGTACAGTCAGAGGCCACCCTTCAGGTCTTCAAAAGAAATAAGTCAAAATTTAACAGAAAATCACATTAAATCTGCTCTCAGCTGTGAGAGTCAGTGAGTCACTCTTCTCCTTTATTCCAGCTTCCATTCTTCTCAGGAGCCTCACTTTCAGTTCCTCTAAGAATCTGCAGACACACCTCCAAAGTTCAGTCTTAGAAGCTGGTTGATCATTTTCTGAAGTAATCAAACACATTCAGTGGTGCTGAGGTCTGGACTCTGGGGTGGTCAGTCCATCGTTCAGCTTCTTTGTTTGATGTGTCCGTCTCCTTTTCTCAGTGAGGTTCTTCTTGATCAGCTACACATCCTTTCAGACCCACAGCGCTGAGTCGTCTTCTCACAGTGGAAGGATGGACAGAAACACCTGTGGATGTTTTCAGATCTGATCAGCTTGATTTTCTCCTCTCTCTCAGAGATGAAAGCTTTAAGTGCTGTTTATCTGATGGGGGCAGTTTTGGGGTCCTTCCTTTGCCTCTCTCCTTCCTTATGCAGGTGGGTTATCTGAGATCTAATCTCCTCACAAACGTCTCCTGAAAATCAATCTCTTGTACTTTAGAGCTGTTTTGACTGGAAACTAAATACATGAATGTTGCTCTCTGACTTTCGTACAACACTGTAACCCTTAAATGTGAGATGATGGAGCTAATTTCTAATTATAAAGAGATGAATGTTCCTATGAGAGATGAATGCTGGCTGCTCTGTGTGGCCTTCACTGAGAGTCTGCTGTAGATACTGTTAGCCTTCCTCTGTAACAGGACTGTCCAAAGGCCAGAGTTGGTCCTGAGGACACTTGATTTGGCTCTCCAGAAAGAAACCCGAACCCTCACCCAATCAGGAAACACACAAATTGATTCATTTAAGTTACTAAATTCTTATTATGCTTTTAACATTGTACTTTAAGTGTTGTATGCACATCACTGCTGTCGGAAGAAAACCTCGTATCTCCAAAATGGTAACTTTACACAGGAGAAGGAAAAACATACTTTACTTTTAATGTAAGTCAATGGAACCAGAGTTTTTTCAAAGTCATTTTGGGCCGTTTCTTTTAATCCATTCATCATGAAATTTGCATACAATGTAAAGGGCAACAGGCCTTTTCAAATTATGTCAAAAACTGAAAAACGTCAAAAATGGAGATTTTGTTCCAACAACAGCGATGTATAAATTGCACTGTTGGCCTTCAACCCACCACAAACTCTGGGCCTCATTCACCAACCAACCTGAAGAAAAATTCCTTCTCACACAGTTTTGACGAAGATTCTGACTCACCACTGTTCTCTTATAAAGACACAATTCGCAGCAACAAAACTCAGAAACCCAGCAAACCTCAGAACGACTATCTGCTCTGACTGGTGTTCAGATTCAAAACAGATTTCCACTGAAGATTCGTTTAGACCTTTTAAATTTACTCAGCCAAACAGACTCACACTCTTTCCTGAACCTCAGCTTCATGGAGATTTCAGTCGTCTGTGGCTTTAAGTAAAATGGAATAGTTTAATATGCAGTGGCTTCACAGCAGAAGCCCATCAAACACACAAACAGCACATTCTAAATTAGCCCGTATTAACTGTCCTGATGGCCTGTCATTACAGGACGCGGTATACGACAGCAGCCTGGCCTGCGTGAGGAGCTGCTTTAGGAAGATCTCAAAGAAGTGAACTGAAAGTGAATCATGAAGTGGAATTCTGAAACACAGATGCTGCATTCAGCCACAATACACACTTCACACACACACAGAGGAATGTGCTGCTGCTCAGCGATGACGCTGAAGGCTAGCAATGTGATCCAGAGCTCACTGGAAAAGGCGCGTCACGCTCTACTGCACCATGACGTTTGGCTTCATCATGGACTTTTAAAGTCGCTCGCTGCAAGGCATTCCCTTCTCCTGTGATTTTATCCATGACGTCACCAGCGATTGGTCGACACTGACTCGATTTTCATCACAGAACTGTCGACTTTAAACGATCAGAGGTCGTACAGCCCCTAATAAACACACACCCACTCACACATGGAGGTTCAGACGCATGCTGGTCACTCAGTGGCCTAAAAGGAAGGACCAGGAGACGTCATTAGCTTTAACTGCACAAACTATCTCAACAGGAAATAACAATTTCCTCTCTTATGCTCAAACCACATATTCCTCAACGCTGCACCAGAGCTCAGCTTAAAAACCTGCAGTATTAAATATGCAAACCTCAAACTGATGGACGCACAGTGGGACAAGTGACTTAAAGTGGAATTCCACCCAAATTCCTGCATCATTTAATTGTTGAGATGTAAACAGAGTGGTTCTCCGTTCTAGATAAACTTACCGAGTCAGAACTGTTCACAGTGGTGGTGATAGGAACCAGACGTCCACCTCTAAAAGCTCCCTCACAGAAAGTTCCTACATGAAATAGTTATGAATTCACTGCCTGATGAATGAGACACTGTTTTATGATAGTTTAGAGAACTTAAACTCCATTCATGGTGGAGGGATACATGCAGGGCGCTGTGAGGCAAAATAGTCCCCAAAGAAAACTTATTATTTCAGATTTTCCACTATTTTCCATCATCAACATTCCATATAAACTCAGAAGACTCGTGTAGGTTCACTGGTGGTTCTGGATAGTAAATAAAATGTCTATATTTGTGTTGTAGTCATGGTGACCCCTGGTTCCTATCACCACCACTGTAAAGACATCTGAACCATTTCACACCAAACCTCTCTGAATCACTCTGATCACACCTCACACACTGATCTTATGGAGGAATTTTGGAGAATTGGTGTACTTCCCCTTAAAGGAGTACTTCACCCGCCCCTCCCTCTGTTACAGCACAGCTCTGAGAGCCGTGAACCGCGAAGACAGCAGGGAAAGAAGTAAACAGAGCCAGTCACGCTTGTGCGCCAGTGTCTCCGTCCAGCAAGTCCGTTCAGGGGAATTTCTCAGAATTCCCTGCCAGGAAAACCAGAACAGGCCGGCACGACTGGCCACCATTAAAACCAGCACAATCCAAATACATTTAGAGCCACAAGACTATCATAAAACAGTGTCTCAGTCATCAGGCAGTGAATTCATAACCATTTACTGTAGGAACTTTCTGTGAGGGAGCTTTTAGAGGGGGACGTCTGGTTCCTATCAGCACCACTTAGTTCTGACTAAGTTTATCTAGAACAGAGAACCACTCTGAACCGCTCTATGTACATCTCAACCACTGAATTATGAAAAATCGGTGGAGTTCCCCTTTAACTGCAATAAGAACTTGTGCGCGTGCGGGACCATCAGAGTTAAGAGCCATCCGAATGGTTTAGCGCGGGCACGAGCGCGCGCGCGGAGGAATGCTCTCGAATCAAAAATAAATAAACGCAGCCTCGTGCGCTGTGCGACAGGTTACACACGCCAAAACCTCGCAGGCGCTCGCGGTGATCGTAATGCGTAAAGGCGAGCTGCAGCGCGCCGCAGTGTGAGCGCGCGCGCGCACACACACGCACACACACACAAACACACGCCTCTTCAGCACCACCGTCAGTCTAAACACAGAGACCGTCCTGCGCGTGCACGTACCTTCCACTTTGGTGAGGGTGAGCACGGGGCTGTTGCACGCGGACAGCGGGGCGACCCGGGCTGAGTGCTTCTTCATGCTGCTCTCTCTCTCTCTCCCTCTCTCTCTCTCCCCGCGGCGCCTACATCCTACCGCGGAGGCTGTGCTGCGCTGGGCGGCTCTCCGCAGCTCCTTCTCTCCTCTCCTCTCTCTCTGCTCTCTCTCCCGCTCCGCTCCCTCCCTCACTTTTTTGGCGACTCTGCTCTCCTCCCTCCCCCACGCCCCCCTCCCTCCCTCCGCAGTGTCCGGTCAGCCTCCAGTTTGAGCCGCCGCGGCAGTCACCGTGAGCGCGCGGAGCTCTTAGAACCTAAATGAATATGAATTAAAAGCTGCGGCGCGTGTTGTCGGCGATGATGAGTCACGCAGGACGGATAAACTCACCGCTCAGCTCTGCTGTAAAGCTGGTACTCCAGTTCTGATGAGCGGATAGTGTGGCGACCCGAACAGCCCAATGTGGGGTCACCAGTTCTGGAGATCAACCAGCCTTACACAGAAACTAGCACCGCCACAGCAACACGATACGGAGCCCCGTAGGTCACAGCGTCGTTATCTTAATACAGCGCGGCCACAAATTAGTATACTGAGGGCACGAGTTACTATATTGAGAGCACAATTTACTATATTAAGGTCACAAGTTAATATACTGAGACCACAAATTGCTATATTGAGGCCACAAAATAATATATTTAGGTCACAAATTACTATATTAAGGCCAATATTTACTATATTGAGGCCATAAGTTACTATATTGAGGCCACAAATTAATATATTAAGGCCACAAGTTACTATATTGAGGTCATGGGTTATGAGAAACTTAGCTCGTGGTCTCAATATATTAAGTTGCAGCCACACCTTATTAAAAATGATCACCTTAGGGGTTCTGTAATGCATAAAAATGGATGAGTAACATAACGGAGACTGCCTCAGACGAGCTAATGAGCTAACAGAGCTAACAGAGCTAACAGAGCGAACCGCTACCAGACTGGATCCTAACAGACCATCGTCACTGTCTGACAGGTGGGCTTCAGTCCTCAGTGGACGATGTGCCAGCATATTCATTTGTCCAAAAATATTTGTTTTATATACTAATGTATTTCCACTCTGGACAGAGTGAAAATTACTGTAAATTATTTTTGATTTTTTAAATGATGTTTCAGGCTTTACAGGGCGACTCGCTCCTCATTCAGTAATGATGCAACAAAATCTTACACAGTGCAGCTTTAAATCAGAACACTGGATTATCTGCTAAGTGAAATTCCAGCTCCATAAACTCGACATCGGTCACTAAACGTTCATATCAGTCTCAGGGCGCTGTGGGCAGCTGGAGCCGTCCTGAAGATGAACTCGCATGTCTCTCCTACAGCCTCGCTGATCCCTCTGTCTCTGAAAGGGAGGGTGGGGGGGGTGGGGGGGCTGTCAGGGCAGAGACCCTGAACTAGAGCGGCTCTAGCTGTTGTGAGTGATTAAAGAGCGAGAGAAAGAGAGAAAGAGAGAGAAGGAGGGGTGAGTGGGTGTGTTGGAGAGAAATCACCTGAATTATTCACTGACCAGACTCCTCACATACGGCACCATCCCCTCCTTAACTGGGACATCAGGCTCCTCAGTTAGCCAGCCTCTCTCTCTCCCTCTCTCTCCCTCTCCCTCCCTCTCTCTCCCTCTCCCTCCCTCTCTCTCCCTCTCTCTCCCTCTCTCTCTCAATTCAAGTCAATTCAAATAACTCTATTGACATAAATTGTAATGAACAATTGTTGCCAAAGCAATTACAATATCCCAGCAGAATATGAAGATAATGGTGAAGAAGGAAATAATGTATAAAAGAAAAACAGTAAAAATATTCATGTGTATCTATATATACATATACACACTGTAAAACCATACATCTGTACGCTTATACAAAGAGATATGCAATATATGTAAATACACACACACACACACACACACACACACACACACCACCAGATAAATGATATATATCCATGGGATCAGTTTAAGGCGCTGTGTCGCTCTGTTCTCTGCGTTTGTGGCAGCTGTGAACATATTTAGCTGATAGTTCAGCACATTGTGGAGTCTCTCCTAAACACACCCCTAACAGATCTTCTGTTTTAGTCATTTCCTCCTTAAATGATGGGATATAAGTTGTAACTGAGCTGAATAATCTTCTCTGAGGTCTTTATATCTGTTACAGGAGGAGAGAAAGTGCTGCTCTGTTTCTGTTTGTCCTGAACTGCACTGATTACATACTCGTTCTTCTCTGGGCCTCCAGTGTTTTATGGCCTTTTTTCTAAACTGTGGTCACTCAGTCTGAACACTGTTAAGATGTTTCTTTCTTTGGGTTTATTTTGATCAGATAATCTGCTAGTCTGTATTCTCTCTTCAGGATCTGCAGCATTCGAATTTATTAACTGTGGCAATTTCACTGGTCCAATTATTGATGTATTGTTTTTGGTATGTTTTGTGGATCATTCTGATCTGGGATGGTGAGATGGTGGACTGGGCTGTGGTGTGTGATGGTGAGAGGGTGTACTGGGCTGTGGTGTGTGATGGTGAGAGGGTGTACTGGGCTGTGGTGTGTGATGGTGAGAGGGTGGACTGGGCTGTGGTGTGTGATGGTGAGATGGTGGACTGGGCTGTGGTGTGTGATGGTGAGAGGGTGGACTGGGCTGTGGTGTGTGATGGTGAGATGGTGAACTGGGCTGTGGTGTGTGATGGTGAGATGGTGGACTGGGCTGTGGTGTGTGATGGTGAGATGGTGGACTGGGCTGTGGTGTGTGATGGTGAGAGGGTGGACTGGGCTGTGGTGTGTGATGGTGAGATGGTGGACTGGGCTGTGGTGTGTGATGGTGAGATGGTGGACTGGGCTGTGGTGTGTGATGGTGAGAGGGTGTACTGGGCTGTGGTGTGTGATGGTGAGAGGGTGGACTGGGCTGTGGTGTGTGATGGTGAGATGGTGGACTGGGCTGTGGTGTGTGATGGTGAGAGGGTGGACTGGGCTGTGGTGTGTGATGGTGAGATGGTGAACTGGGCTGTGGTGTGTGATGGTGAGAGGGTGGACTGGGCTGTGGTGTGTGATGGTGAGATGGTGAACTGGGCTGTGGTGTGTGATGGTGAGATGGTGGACTGGGCTGTGGTGTGTGATGGTGAGAGGGTGGACTGGGCTGTGGTGTGTGATGGTGAGATGGTGAACTGGGCTGTGGTGTGTGATGGTGAGAGGGTGGACTGGGCTGTGGTGTGTGATGGTGAGAGGGTGGACTGGGCTGTGGTGTGTGATGGTGAGATGGTGAACTGGGCTGTGGTGTGTGATGGTGAGATGGTGGACTGGGCTGTGGTGTGTGATGGTGAGATGGTGGACTGGGCTGTGGTGTGTGATGGTGAGAGGGTGGACTGGGCTGTGGTGTGTGATGGTGAGATGGTGAACTGGGCTGTGGTGTGTGATGGTGAGATGGTGAACTGGGCTGTGGTGTGTGATGGTGAGATGGTGGACTGGGCTGTGGTGTGTGATGGTGAGATGGTGGACTGGGCTGTGGTGTGTGATGGTGAGATGGTGGACTGGGCTGTGGTGTGTGATGGTGAGAGGGTGGACTGGGCTGTGGTGTGTGATGGTGAGATGGTGAACTGGGCTGTGGTGTGTGATGGTGAGAGGGTGGACTGGGCTGTGGTGTGTGATGGTGAGATGGTGGACTGGGCTGTGGTGTGTGTTGGTGAGAGGGTGGACTGGGCTGTGGTGTGTGTTGGTGAGAGGGTGGACTGGGCTGTGGTGTGTGATGGTGAGATGGTGGACTGGGCTGTGGTGTGTGATGGTGAGATGGTGGACTGGGCTGTGGTGTGTGATGGTGAGATGGTGGACTGGGCTGTGGTGTGAGATGGTGGACTGGGCTGTGGTGTGTGATGGTGAGATGGTGGACTGGGCTGTGGTGTGTGATGGTGGACTGGGCTGTGGTGTGTGATGGTGAGATGGTGAACTGGGCTGTGGTGTGTGATGGTGGACTGGGCTGTGGTGTGTGATGGTGAGATGGTGGACTGGGCTGTGGTGTGTGATGGTGGACTGGGCTGTGGTGTGTGATGGTGAGATGGTGAACTGGGCTGTGGTGTGTGATGGTGAGACGGTGGACTGGGCTGTGGTGTGTGATGGTGAGATGGTGGACTGGGCTGTGGTGTGTGTTGGTGAGAGGGTGGACTGGGCTGTGGTGTGTGTTGGTGAGAGGGTGGACTGGGCTGTGGTGTGTGATGGTGAGATGGTGGACTGGGCTGTGGTGTGTGATGGTGAGATGGTGGACTGGGCTGTGGTGTGTGATGGTGAGAGGGTGGACTGGGCTGTGGTGTGTGTTGGTGAGATGGTGGACTGGGCTGTGGTGTGTGATGGTGAGAGGGTGGACTGGGCTGTGGTGTGTGATGGTGAGATGGTGGACTGGGCTGTGGTGTGTGATGGTGAGATGGTGGACTGGGCTGTGGTGTGTGATGGTGAGAGGGTGAACTGGGCTGTGGTGTGTGATGGTGAGAGGGTGGACTGGGCTGTGGTGTGTGATGGTGAGAGGGTGGACTGGGCTGTGGTGTGTGATGGTGAGAGGGTGGACTGGGCTGTGGTGTGTGATGGTGAGAGGGTGAACTGGGCTGTGGTGTGTGATGGTGAGAGGGTGGACTGGGCTGTGGTGTGTGATGGTGAGAGGGTGGACTGGGCTGTGGTGTGTGATGGTGAGATGGTGGACTGGGTTGTGGTGTGTGATGGTGAGAGGGTGAACTGGGCAGTGGTGTGTGATGGTGAGATGGTGAACTGGGCTGTGGTGTGTGATGGTGAGATGGTGGACTGGGCTGTGGTGTGTGATGGTGAGATGGTGGACTGGGCTGTGGTGTGTGTTGGTGAGAGGGTGGACTGGGCTGTGGTGTGTGTTGGTGAGAGGGTGGACTGGGCTGTGGTGTGTGATGGTGAGATGGTGGACTGGGCTGTGGTGTGTGATGGTGAGATGGTGGACTGGGCTGTGGTGTGTGATGGTGAGAGGGTGGACTGGGCTGTGGTGTGTGATGGTGAGAGGGTGGACTGGGCTGTGGTGTGTGATGGTGAGATGGTGGACTGGGCTGTGGTGTGTGTTGGTGAGATGGTGGACTGGGCTGTGGTGTGTGATGGTGAGAGGGTGGACTGGGCTGTGGTGTGTGATGGTGAGATGGTGGACTGGGCTGTGGTGTGTGTTGGTGAGATGGTGGACTGGGCTGTGGTGTGTGATGGTGAGAGGGTGAACTGGGCTGTGGTGTGTGATGGTGAGAGGGTGGACTGGGCTGTGGTGTGTGATGGTGAGAGGGTGGACTGGGCTGTGGTGTGTGATGGTGAGAGGGTGGACTGGGCTGTGGTGTGTGATGGTGAGAGGGTGAACTGGGCTGTGGTGTGTGATGGTGAGAGGGTGAACTGGGCTGTGGTGTGTGATGGTGAGAGGGTGGACTGGGCTGGGCTGTGGTGTGTGATGGTGAGAGGGTGAACTGGGCTGTGGTGTGTGATGGTGAGAGGGTGGACTGGGCTGGGCTGTGGTGTGTGATGGTGAGAGGGTGTACTGGGCTGTGGTGTGTGATGGTGAGAGGGTGTACTGGGCTGTGGTGTGTGATGGTCAGGCTGTGCTCACTGAGTCTGTACATGGTCAGCACTCTCCTCAGTTTTCTGTCTGTAATTGCTGTGAGGTGCGGTGCTGAAGTATAATCTCGATTTAGGGCCGAGTAGCACTGAAGCTTGTGCTGTTGATGTGTGGTCTCAGTCCAGTGGGTGATGTAGTTTTGTTTTTGTTTGGTGATAATCTGATTGGGTCTGATTTTCTGGGCGAGTGTGTGGTCAGGCTG
This sequence comes from Colossoma macropomum, assembly GCF_904425465.1. Taxonomy (NCBI): domain Eukaryota; kingdom Metazoa; phylum Chordata; class Actinopteri; order Characiformes; family Serrasalmidae; genus Colossoma; species Colossoma macropomum. The sequence continues at coordinate 34,187,513 of NW_023494796.1, read as the reverse complement.
ATTGGTGTCGGTGATGTCGTTGGGTTTTAGGTCACTGAGACTCAGGACCAGCGGGCTCAGGGGACTCCTGTCGATGTTCAGCTCCTGACTGGCCAGTGCTTTATAGTGGAGTGACTGGGGGTCACTGGATTTTATGTGTTTCCAGAAGTTTAGAGCTCTTTTCTGAATGTTTAATAGGAGTGGATACTGTCCTAATTCAGCCCTGCACCCAGTATTGGGTGCTTTTCTCTGCGCATGGAGGATGTTTTTGCAGAATTCTGTGTGCAGGGCTTCAATTGGATGTTTGTCCCAGTTTGTAAAATTGCATACCTCACTGCCATATAGTGCACTTGGTTCAATTACTGATTTGAAGATTTTAAGCCAAATTGTGATTCGTATTTCAAATTTGATTGATTTTTCTCTCTCTCCCTCTTTTTCTCTCCTACTGTCTCTCTCTCTCCCTCTTTCTCCCCCTCTCTCTCTCAGTCCTCCAGTAATCAAACTGGACTCCTGACCAGTTTCCGCTGCTTGTCTCCATCTCAGCTCAGCATGTTTAAATCCCTCAGTGAGAAAAAGTCCTTTAAGACTGACAGTGTTTAAGATGGTGGTCCTGACGGACCCCAGGACAGGATCTCCACACAGAGTGATCCATTACGAGTCACACTACACTCACTCTCAGGACTTTGTTTCCGTATTAACGACGACAGGCACACAGCGACACCGAAGACGTCTAAAAGCAGCTGTTTTTCTAAATGATGACAATCTTGGCACCTGCAGCACAAAAGAAATCGGTTCTGAACAACTAAAAATAGCTGAAGCCGTCCAGCCTGTCTCACACACGGACACCAGCCTCAGCCCAGCTGGCCAGCCTACGGCAGGACAGGCTCTGTTTCTGTGATCTTACTGGAGGGCTAGGGTGTTCATAAGATCAATATGACACCTATATAAGTTCTGCAGAAGCATTATAAACACTTGAGCTCATCTGCAAAAACAGATCTCTCCATTTAAACGAATTCTCATAATGTTTTTTATTGTGTTATTTCCAGGCAATATCAGTCAAACTGCAGTTGGCTTGTTTTGATGAAGTAAAAATAACTCAACAAAATACAGGAAACTTACAAAATGAAACTTTAGTGAGTTTATTTTTTTAATTTAGAATTTGTGTCTTGGCAAAAGCTTCGACGCCCTGCTGGTGAGATCCCGTATAAAAAAATAATGTGAATTAACACATGGGAACAAGATCCCAATGTGTGGCTTGACTTAGAGAGGTGTGGAAACATGATCATGCCTTATTACGCTGTGGTCAAAGCTTAATGATCTTGTTCCCACACCTTACTAAGTCGTGGCCATGCATTATTTTTATTTACACAGAATGTCACCAGCAGGGCTGCGTAAAAAGCAGGTAACTCCAGTGGTCGTTTCACGTTCCACAGTTAAAGACATTTAAGTTTATCAAGCAGGTAAAGATCTGAAAACTAATATTAATGATCTATAAGATCAGAGCTCTGAAAATCCTCAGGCTGAGTCTCAGACGCCTCACTGCTCCCTATAGAGTCACTATGAGTTATGAAATGTAGTCTTTTCCACCCAAATATTGGTCTGTGTGTGAGAATCGTCTCTCATGGCTGAGTCCAGAGTGGGTCTCTGTGAGACTCTGTTTAGATCAGTAGCCGTTAGTTTAAGACCTGCCTGCTGCTCTCTGTAGGAGAAGGAGCCGTTTGAGATTCTGCCTCAAACAGTCGGCGGCAGTGCTGCGCTCTGATTGGCTGAACGGATTTATGGGGTTCTGCTGGAGAGCAGCGCTGGCGTTTGACCGTTTCTGCTGTAAAACATGAACTTGTGATGAACAGTAACGGCTTTAGTGACTGAACGTGTTCAGGGTTCAGAGCTGAGCGTTAATAACTCACTACGGTTGATCTTAAAGGAGGGAGTTTAGCGGGTTTTGCAAATTAACTCTACTTATTCTAGGAAACATCATTTGTCACAAAACATTACATCTGCCTTTGATGTCAAGCCGATAATAACATCTGCCAGGCGACCTTGAAATGACAGAGCTCAGTGCATGTCACAGTGACATAATGCTGATAATATGACACAGCATGCCGTGTCAGGCTGGTTGAACAAAGCAGGGGGACCCCTCAGGGTCTTCCAGGCCTTCAGAGGCGACATAATCATTTCCGAGAACTAAAAAAATGCATGTGGGTCGTTTTTAGTTCATTTTTATTCAGCAGAATCATGCTTGTGTTGCAGCACTGCTCATTTCATTGTTAAGTTCTAAACAGAAGGGTTAAATTCTTTAAACGCTGAGTGGAAAAACGGCCAATCAGCAACTATCATCCTCTGCGGTATCTATGTAGATGTGGCTAAGCGAGCTCTCCTACTGCTTAGGACTTCAGGAGCTCAAGAGAAGAGCTCAACAGAAGAATCAACCAGCCACACTCTGATTTACAGCAGTCCTTCTGGAAGTTCTAGATATGGCACTGACGGAACACAAGCGGCAGCCTGATCAGTGGGCTGTTAGAAACTGAAAACAGAGGTGGCAGCTCTGCACCAGAGCTACTACTGAAAGAGTCACTGTACTGTGGACTGTACTGTAGAGCTCAGTAACGCTGAGATTAATAACTGATCAGATTGATTTATCAGTCTACTCAGGCTTTAGCAGAGCTCAGTAACACTGAGATTAATAACTGATCACATTGATTTATCAGTCTACTCAGGCTTTAGCAGAGCTCAGTAACGCTGAGATTAATAACTGATCACATTGATTGATTATCAGTCCAAGTTTATATAAGGTAACTTGGACTGAATACAGATATTTAATATCATTGTGCCATACAGACTTATAAATACTGCCCTACAGTACAGTGTCAGCCAGCTTTCTGTATAAACTACACAGGCTACTCTATGATAGAAATATGTAGCATCAAAATCATTTTAAAAAGGAAACTCTGCAAAATGCAAAAAATGGTCTTTTGTCAAGTGAAAAGATCTTAAGTCTAGTCCATATATCTAATGTTTCCCATTTTGAGATGGTTGTGTACTTTTTATAAGATTATCTAGCCTATTTTCAGAAATGTTTTACTTGTTTTGGGTCATTTTATTTAGTAAAATGATCTCACAGTACTGGACGATAATTTGCTGGTTTCAAACACATTTCTTACAACAAGCACAATTATCTGCCAGCATAGTGAGATAATTTTACTTAATAAAATGACTTAAAACACGTAAAAAATTAAGCTTACAACAATCTCAACAGGAGAAATATTAGATTTATTGACTAGATTTCAGATCATTTTACTTTGCAGTGTCCCGATAAACCCATACTGGCTAAAATAACTTAATATGGTTAAAAAATAAACCAAATGCCAGCAGCTTGGTGTAAACTGTGCTTTCCTGATTGGTGTGAATGTCAAATGTCCGTGAGCCATCAATATCAGCCAATATATTCCAATATGGTCAGTCAATACAAACGGCTTCAACAGCGTCATTTGAAATCTAATCAATCATGTTTTTACTACAAAACCGGACTTAATGACAGTACGGACGTCCGCTTCTTAACGATAAACGATGTGACAGAAATTATGTACAGTACTGTACAAACATCGTTGGCATGGGAAAATAACGGTAAGCAAAGAGATAAATACAAACTAAAGAATACACAATGCACTGTGATTTTACACATCTGTGTTAGCTTAAAGCAACAAGCCGTGAGAAGCTGTGCATTACAGTGATTTTATATAAAACACCCAACATCACTGTAACGCTCGGCCTCAAATGGCATATTGCTTTTATAAAATTCAGCCATCAGAAAATCGACATAAACGTACAGACAGTAAGTAGTTCCCTTACAGCCCATGTGCCCGACACAAGGCCCGTGGGCCACATCAGGCCCGCCGCACAATCCTACCCAGCCCATGAAAGTATTTTATTTTTCTGTTAATATTCACCTGTTTCACAGTGCTCTGCACTACAGTCCCCAGCATGCACTGCAAAGTAATGTGTGCTCCGACTCTCCCACCCCAACAACAGTCTATGGGACAGCAGTTACACCTCAATTCTACACAATTCCACACCAGTCATATCACCAAAATGAAATGAAATGAAAATACGAATGGGAACTCTTGTAACATCTGTTTGAGGAGAAAGTCCCGCCCTTCAAAAAAGGAGCCAATCAGCTTGCTGGTTACGCCACAAGCAGGGAAGCCCCTCTCACTGTGGAGATCAGCGCTAGTGCAGTAGCCAGAACAACCGAAGGATCACAGTTTTTGTGTGTTACTGAGTCAAAGTCTTTGGTCATTTTTCAAATGTGTTTTAAACCGTAATGTGACCTTCAGTTTAGAGTGTTTTATGGGTTGAAATAACGACCCAGTAAAGTTGTACAGGTGGCCGCCGAGTGAAAAGACTTCCCAAAGGACTTTGGCTGAACTAATGACATGCGCATGCTTGGCAGGATAAACCGTTAGAACCCTGGTGCTGGCTGACCGTTCTGTGTGGACGATTAAACTTATTGAAGCCTGGCTGTCAAAGAAGCCAAAGCACGCAGAAGCCGAATTAAATCGAGGCAACGGCCACCACAGATTCTGGGAAAGGGAGGGGTGTGCGTGGGAGGAGGGGGTTGTCGGTATCTCGACAGCGTTGTGACGTAGGTTGCAGGTACTGACTTACGAGACAGCTGCCTTCAGTGTCAGACACAGTCAGTCACTCTGAGACATCTAGAACCAACCTGTGTTCTTCTAACTCTTCTCCATCAGGATCGGTGGCACTGCTGAACAGATGAAGGTCAACAAAACACGCCGTTCAGGTGTTCATCATGTTCGTGAAATCCGATAACAGTGTTGCTCTGATGTCACAGTAGTGCACCGTCTTCTCCACCACTTGAATGATGTGGTAGTTGCTGAAATCAGGCAACGATAACGTTAATGATCGTATAATTAGCGCGTGCAGCTGCAGCTGACGGACATGCGGAGAGATCCAGCTCAGCAGCAGTGAAGCTCCTGCAGGCGTATTTCAGTATCAGCTGCGTGAGGACCCTGCACGGTTCTCAGACCAGGAGCCACTACAGGACAAAGCTGAGTCATTTTAGTGATCAGTGGTTTAAAGCAGTTTAAATGTGGGCGTTTGGGAGGTTATGATTTTACATAATCAAGCCTATCAGTATAAGAACAATTCATTTTGAACTGATTAAAAACTGAATCTCTGACAGTAAAAGGAGAATGATTTCCCTGCAGACGGCGTTTATATCTGGATGTGCCCTTGCCTGCTGCATGATTCATCTGACGCTGGAAATAAAGATATATACCTGCAGGTCAGGAACGGGCAGTTTATTTTCTTTTTTCCTAGTGCTGCACAGCTGGGAACTGTGGACCTTATAACTTACACTCGATACAGAACCCTTAACACTCAGAACCTGCGTGATTAAACGGTTCTTCAGATTGATGGAGGATGTGTTGTATATGATTCTGTATAGCACCAAAAAGGGTTCTGCTATTGTCACAATGTCAAGCCTATATACAGCAGAGAAAAGCCTGTAGGTGGTTTACAGAACCATATACAGCACATTTTCCATCAGTCTGAAGAACCGTTTCACCATTTTTGAAACTGCAGGAATCAAATTTGAAACGATTGTATATTTATAAAAGACAACAAGGTCAAAAGGTCAAACATGGTGTTTTTGTTCTGTTTTCAAATTAATAAAGGCCAGACAGAATTTACTGATGACTGCTTTCTGTCTTTGTCAGCATTTCACACACCGCCCCAACTGTTCTGGAACAGAATTTGTATAAAAGTGCTTAGGAGGGCCAGGTTCAACAGTGGTGCTGAGGGGAACCAGGCGCAGTGATGAATAATAGAGCCACACAAATATAGACGTTTTATTTACTATCCAAAACCACCAGCGAACCTACACGAGTCTGTCTACACAATTCTGACTCGGTACGTTTCTCTAGAACGGAGAACCACTCTGTTTACAGCACAGTGATTTAATTATACAGAAATTTTGAAAAATTGGTGGAGTTCCCCCTTAAAAGGAAAAGGGAGTATTAAACAATCTTAACTAATCGGAGGGCTTTATTTTTGCCTTGACCCCAACTGGCCACTGTTTATTCAAAATATGCCACAACTACGACGACAAAAAACAGACAGTGAGTACCTGAACGGTTCAAAAATCATTTTAAACAAAGACAAACTGTTTTATATGAAATAATAAACTCCATTATCTGCAGAGACTGGCCTCTTTAAATGTCCCCAAACTACAGCAGGCTTTTGTTGAAGCACACATTACGGGTGGTTACGACAGCCGGTCAATAATTCACTGCGGAGAGGAAAAGCAGGAAAGGGGTCCTCAGCGTCGGACCACGCGAGTCTGTTTCTGACTGATTTTGACTACAAGCCTCTAATCTCAGGAGGATCTGACGCTCGTCGCTCCACTGAGAACGAAGCTGTTTTCGTAATTGGACAATACATGCAGTTTTTAATGAAACTCTATCCGAGCGTGAAGGACAGGGAGGAGGAGAGAGGAGCGGGATGGGGGGAGGAGTGCAGAGGAGGCCAACGTACAGCGGAAGACAGAAGGAGAAAGAGATCCCAGCGTGAGTCATGTGGACGAGTACGGAGGAGGATCAGACACGCAGCAGTCGAGAGCGTGGGCTCATATCTGATCTCCAGCTGAGGTTTAGATCTTTCAGTCCTGTTAAAGGTGCACTGACTCAGATTCTGACAGCGAACCACGTCACACTTGTTTAACGCTGGAGTAGAAGCGAATCGTCTCTCACCATCATCTCCAAATGGTACCTTTACAGGAGTGAAAGCGTTCTGTACCTTCACTGCGAGTTCATGTAAAACTACATTAAAGCCGTTTGGAGCTTTGCTGTTGGGCCATTCTTTAAAAACGGGCTGCGATGATGAGCTTCAGTGTCTGTGCCGACGAGTGATGCACCAAAACGAAATTCCTAGCTGAAAACTGGAAGGTTAGCTTTGCAATGCGCAACATTACTGTGACCAAATTTATATTCCTCCTCCTCTTTGTCTTATTTTTATGCCGGATTTTTGTCTACTTATTCATCCCGCAGTTTTCGAGATATCGACACTGTTCCAACTCCGGAACGTTCACTCTGATCGGGAACGGTGTGCTCGTATACAGCTTTTTGATCCGTCATAGAGTTTACGTACAATTTGTTAAATTCAGAATTTTTTCCTATAGGAATGAACGGGGTGAAAAACTGACTGACCATCTACGGTACTTCTGCTCGACCGAAAGACCCCGTTTCACATACACTATCTCAGGGCCGGCCCCCGAGCATGAACTCAATGTTGTTCTGACCCGCACTCATCTGTTTGTCCTTTTTTCTCTCATCTCTCGTTTCTCCCATAGACTCCCATTCATTCTCGCCACCACTCAAACTCTATTACTTCGTTGCCCGACAGCCACCAAACCACAGGTCCTCACTCAGGGCAGGTCCTCGAGCTCTACTCCCCAGCCGTACAGACCTGCACTCCTCTATGTGTCGCTTTTCCATCCCTCGTTCCTCCCATAGAGTCCCATTCATTTTCAACAACAGGTAGCTAACATTTGGCGACTCCCCACAAATAACTAAATACCCCGTACACCATGGCAGCTGCCTAGCAACACCTTAGCAACCACATGGGATATCCTAGCAACTGCCTGGCAACAGCTTAGCAACCACCTGAGATACCATAGCAACCACCTAGTAACACCTTAGCAACTGCCTGGGATACCATATCAACCACCTAAGATACAATAGCAACCACCTAGCAACACCTTAGAAACAATCCTCAAATCGCTTAAGCTGCGCAGTCACTCTGCATTACTTCAGGAAATGCACTATTCTAGATTCCATTTTCCCATTTTATTTATACTTTTGAACAGACTAAACATAAAAACTACAAAGCAGCAAAGAAAATAAACTTATTCTTGATCAAATCTGCTTTCAGTAGGACTAAAAATGAGCTGACAGTAAATAAAAGCAGTTCATATAAAATAAACTCACTAAAATTATTACAGTAGACAACAAATCAAACTTCCCCAGTGTCAGATAACGGCTGGTTACCCAACGCAGCGAATTCCATTATTTCTAGTTATAGTTTGCGCTTTTTTATCATTTTTCTGTTTATCATTTCCCTTTAAACGCTGAGGCTGCAGGACTTCGCCTCCTGCTCCTGCTGTTACTCTGTGTTCTGCATTTTAAGATGTTTTGTTTTCAGGTACTGAAGCTCTGAAGCCTGAACAGGGATTATAGATCTGTTGTCTAGAACCTTCCACCTCACAGAACTGTAAAACAGCTCCACACGCCCGACACCTTCACTGCTGATCCGCTGCTGCTCAGACTGTTTAAACGCGTCTGTGCTGAGCGGAACAGGAGAGCAGAGACATCACACAGCGCTTTAACCACCGTTTCTCCTTTTCATCATCACTACAATGACGTAAAGTCTGGGATTTGGACTCACTGTGGTTCTACTGAACGGTTTGTTTTTAGCCAAACGTTCAGCCTTTTTCTCTTTCAGCCAATGAACAATGAGCAGCTACAATGTTTCGGTGGCTGAAATTTTGGTGCCTCCCTGATATCGATGGTCCGTTAGTTCATCAGATGTCCTGCAAAAACCTCAAACAGGTAAAAAACTGATATGGTTGATTAGAAGTGATTGCGCAACACGACTGTTATCCGATTTTTCTTCTTCTTTTTCTGATTTTTGTGAATTTTTGTCTGCTAACTTGTCCTGCAGTTTTAGAGATATCAACACCATTCCAACTCCGGAATGTTCGGTCTGATTGGGAATGGTGTGCTTGTATACAGCTTTTTGATCTGATGTACAGTTTTCAATTGTGAATTTTGTTCCCTTAGGAATGAACGGGGGCGACGCCAATCTACGGTACTTCTGCTCGACCGACAGACACGGTCTCACATACACGTCTCAGGACAGGCCCCGAGCACAAACTCAGTGTTGTTCTGACCCACACTCGGCTGTTTGTCATTTACTGCACAGCCGTACTGACCCGCACCGCTCTATGTGTCGTTTTTCATCCCTCGTTCCCCCATAGACTCCCATTCATTTTCAACAATACCTAGCAACCTCCTTACAACCACTAAGTAAAAACCCTGTACACCATGGCAACCTTCTAGCAACACCTTTGCAACCCTTATACCATAACAACCACCTTTCAGCACCTTAGCAACCAACCCTTATACCATAGCAACCGCCTATTAGCACCTTAGTAACCGCACAATCATTCTGCATTTTCTCCAGGAAGTGCACTATTCCAGTCTGTGTTGTTATAGCTGTGTTATAAACACTGCTGGTTTACAGTGTCCAGTGTTCTGTGCTGTACAGGTTTTTGTACTTCGTCCTCCACCACGCCAGCAGCCGACGGAGTCTGTGTACGGAGCGTTCAGGGAAGTCTTGTTGTGTTTTGTGCTGCGTATCCAGGACGGCGGGCGTCTCTGTGCCGTTTCCGTCAGCGTGGCCTCTCGCTCCTGTGGGGTCTGCCAGATCTGCCTCCCAGTGGGCTGACTCGTTAGGAGAGCTTTTAATTAAAGGAAGTGGAGGCACACAGCGCTCGGAGAGTGTTTAAGAGCAAGTGCAATCAGTCCTTGTCAAAGAGTGAGAGGGTGAGATCATTAAAGATACCTCTCTCTCTCTCTCTCTCTCTCTCTCTCTCTCACTCTGTCTCTCTCTCTCTCTCTCTCTCTCTCTCTCTATCACTCTGTCTCGCTCTCTGTCTCGCTCAATCTCACCCAACACAGCCGTCAGATTCACTGCAATGTTGTTACAGACATCAATATGACCTACAATTCCAGTATATATCATGGTATTTGCAACCCCAATTCCAAAAAGTTGGGATGCTGTGTAAAATGTAAACAAATGTGAATAAAAGCAGAATGCACTGATGTGTAAATCTCATAGACCCATATTTTATTCACAGTACATCATAGAACACATATCAGACGTTGAAAGTTCCATTCATGAAAAATATTGACTCTTAATATTAAAGTTGATGGCAGCAGCACATCTCAGAAAAGTTGGGACAGGGCCGTGTCTACCGTTGTGTAGCATCCCCACGTCTTTAACAACAGCCTGTAAACATCTGGGAAGTGAGGAGACCAGTTGCTGGAGTTTTGGGAGAGGAATGTTGTCCCATTCCTGTCTGGTGTAGGATTCTAGCTGCTCCGCTGTTCTGGGTCTTCACTGATGGATTTTCGTTTCAAGATGCGCCAAATATTTTCTATTGGTGAAAGGCCTGAACTGCAGGCCGGTCAGTTCAATCTTCTTCTTTGAAGCCGTGCTGTTGTGATGATGCAGTATGTGGTTTATTGTCTTGCTGAAATATGCAAGACCTTCCCTGAAAGAGACGCTGTCTGGATGGCAGCATATGTTCTAACTCCTCTATATACTGTTCAGCATTGATAGAGCCTTTCCAGATGTGTAAGCTGCCCACGCCATAGGCGCTAACTAACCCCAGACCATCAGAGATGCAGGCTTTTGAACTGTGCGCTGATAACAAGCTGGATGGTCCCTCTCCTCTTAAGTCTGCAGGACGCGGTGTCCGTGGTTTCCAAAAAGAATTCCAAATTTTGATTCATCTGACCACAGAACAGTTTTCCATTTTGCCTCAGTCCATTTTAAATGAGCTCAGAGAAGGCCCAGAGAAGATGGCGGCGTTTCTGGATTGTGTTGACATACGGCTTCTTCTTTGCATGATACAGCTTTAACTTGCATCTGTGGATTGTGCAGTGAACTGTGTTTACAGGCAATGATTTCTGGAAGTGTTCCTGAGCCCATGCAGTGACTTCCAGTACAGAATCATGCATGTTTTTACGCCAGAGGGCCCGAAAATCACGAGCATCCAATATTGACCGTTGGCCTTGTCCCTTGTGTACAGCGATTTCTCCAGATTCTCTGAATCTTTTGATGATATTATGTACTGTAGATGGTGGGATTCCAAAGTCTTCACAATTTGATGTTGAGGAACATTTTTCTGAAATTGTTTCACAATATTTAGTTTCACAGATTGATGAACTTCTGCCCATCTTTGCCTCTGAGAGCCTCTCTAAAATGCTCTTTTTATATCCAGTCATGAGAGTTAGTTGCAAATTGCTCTGCCACCTGTTTTATATTAGTACCCCTTACTTTTCCAGCCTTTTGTTGCCCCTTCCCAACTTTTTTGAGATGTGTTGCTGCCATCAAGTTCTAAATGAGTTAATTCATGAAATGGTAAAATGTCTCACTTTCAATATCTGGTATGTGTTCTATGATGTACTGTGAATAAAATATGGATCTATGAGATTTGCAAATCATTGCATTCTATTTATATTTCCATTTTTTTTTATTTTACACAGCGTCCCAACTTTTTAGTCATTATTATCATTCATTATTATATTAGTTTACATATTTTCACAAAAAGCCATTTTAGATGCTAACAGTGGCTTATTATTCTGAGATGTCCCTTCACTTTTATTAGGAAACATTTTAATAACCGAAGTAAATCTGAAATATTTTTGTTGTGCAAAATAATAAAAACAAATCTGAACAACAATGTTAATAATACTTTGTAACACCCAACAAATCTGAACAACAAGAGCTTGGTGTTTAGATGAAAGCTGTCTAGCTCAGACACAGTTCCACACTGTTGATGTTTATATGTCTTCTGAAAATGCAGCTAGAACGCAAAAAACAAGATCAGAACTGGGTCAGGCTTCATCTAGCCAGCACACAGTCCAGTAAATGTGTCTGACAATGCTTGGACAGTACTACAACAAAAGCAAAAACACTGCATAAAGTGATGAGCATATTGATTACCCAGCTAAAATCCAGGGTGACTGCATACTAAGGCTGATTACTGAGTAACTACGTGGATTGCGAGTTATTCTTAGGTTATTGAAGTGTGCAGTAAAACTTTGGACCTGCTGGTGGGTTCTAGCCAATACTGGGTGCTAACCTGCCTCCATAAAAACTGCTGATTTCTTCAAACACCAGAAATTCTTGAAAGCTAATTTTTTTCCTCAAGTCTCCTGCGACGCCGCAGAGATGATTAATGAGTGCGTGAGCATCTATAATAAGCCTGGGCTTCCATTATTGTAATGTTGTTTTGGGGCAAACAGGGTAGAGCTGTCATCAGAGCTCTGCAGCTCCAGCTTAATGGGTTTGACTCTGAGCACTGTAGGCTCAAACAGCACCTTTCAGTCTAACACCGAATCCCACACTAATGCACCCACACAGTTCGCTGGAGAGACACAGCTTTTATATCCGTTACATAAACGTGTGGGCCTAAAAAACATATTCACTCAGCCTCTTTGTGTTAGAGTCACGCTGTGTGCTGGAAAGGCTGTGAGCTCCATCTGCAGCGTAGCCCACTGCGCTGTTAGTGAAGGTCCTTTACGGCTCGCTGTCCTGACCTCCCATCAGCGGCCCTCGTAACAAACGCTACAGCGATATAATCTCAGTCACTGATACATCACAGAGAGCGGAGGAAAACACCCTGCCTCCCTCTACAGTCCAGATAACCTGAAATCAATCGATCGAATCAGCCTTTACTACGATTCTGAAGGACACTGAGGGGGACCCTCATTTACAGGGGAGCTGAGCAAGTTAAATCAGAGAGTCAAAAGGTTAAAGTCAAATTTAATCAACAAATCAAAACCAGCAAGACAGAATGAACACACACACACACACACACACACACACACACACACACACACACACCCCATCTAAACCGCTCATCCTTCTGGGTCGCGGTGGGGTGCTGGAGCCTATCCCAGCTTACATTGGGCGGAAGGCAGGATACACCCTGGACAGGTCACCAGTCCATCGCAGGGCAAACAGAATGAACAAAGAAGACTAATATAGAAATTAAGATAAATAGAAGCTCAAACAAAAAATAAGCATAAAATAGCAAAAATATGTAATGAAACCAAATAAAGAGTAAAAGCAAAAGAGTCAGCTTAACAGACAAGACAAACTAAAGTCCAGTTCGCTGTTGAAAAAGAATTTTCCAGTCCAGTAAAAACTCTCAGAAACCAACAGGAGATGATGCTCCTCCATCTCTCCTGCATCCGCGTTTGAAATCACCAGCGTAACTACGTAGTCACTGACGCCTATGTCGTTACCACGGCAACCCACGCAGATAGACTGGTGATGTCTGGACACACAAATCAGATCTGATCACTTGTGAATAACAGAGTGGACAGTCGACTCAGACGATCTGATTTGAGAAACAAATCCGATCTCAATCTGGATACAGTGTGGATGTGACAGAAATCAGATTTGGGCTGGCAGTCCAAAAAGGCTCAGATCAGATTTCAGGAGATCAGATTTGTGTGTCCCCTCACCTCTGAAAACATCAGATCTGTGTCACATTAAGGCCACGTCCGGTAACGTACACAAAGCCATAGACTCAACATAGAGTGAGTTAGTGATTTACCCTGAAGAGGGCAGTAGTTCAGCCGTTAAAATAAGATTTTGGTGCTGGTGTGGACCCTGAAGCAGCAGAGCTGTCAGTAAACGGTGGCTTTCCCTCCACGCTGGTTTCTGACAGGCAGACCTACACCTCGTCCCTGAGGACGCGCGGTCCACACTGTGAAAATGATCAGAATCACTTACAAACATCACTAAAGCTCATCATGCTACGTTTCAACGTTGGACACTGGAATATCCGGAGGGGTTCCGGTTTCTTCTAATCACAGGTGTTTGGCAGGCAGTTCAGAAAAACACTGAACGTTTGGCGGCTCGTCCTGTCAAAGTGTTCACACCTCAGCTAGCCAACTACGTACAGCTGCTGCATTAGCTTAACATATGAAACGTAGCTTTTATGTTTTAACAGGACTATAAACATTACGGTTTCGACCAGATCGGTGAGACAGTATGTCGAACACTCTGCCACTCCAAACTCGAGTGCCTTAATGTGACCGTGTTAAGGATGTGCCTGAGAAGGCAGATGTAGCGTGACTTTACTGCTAACTAGGCTAACTACTCCAGCTGATGTTAGTCAGGTCCAGAAACAGCGCGATCAGCTCCAGCCCTACATTCATTTCCGTTTCGATTTCTTCTTCTTCCCTGTGGTTAACCGGATAGCCATTAATTAACTCGCGCAGATATTCAATAAGAAAATCCCTCATTTGAATATCTGATTAACTCCATCAAAATATTCCATGATATTTTCAAATGGATGAACAAATATGAAGGAAATATACCGATAATTCTGCGATACTGAAGCTTTTATTACTGGCATTAGCATCAGTAAAATCAAACGGTATCTGTGAATGCAGAAGGAAGCGTGAAGCTGCTCTGAGTTCAGCTACGGACAGTCTCTCTCCAGCACAAGCCCCGGTGAGGCTGACCCTCCCTGGGGAGCAGCAGCCATCAGAGCTGTCCAGGCGAGTGAGCGTCGAGAGGCCAGGCAGTGCTTTCACCAGTTAATCGTCTTTACAGGTCAGAAAACTACAGCTTTCACCCCTCAGTGCTGAGCCATGCTGACGGCCTGATAGACACTGCCCTCTCCATCACGGGAGGCAGCAGGGGTGAAGATGGAGTCTGTTCAGCTCAGGATATAGCAGAGTCGAGTCAAGACAGAGTCTCGAGTCTCTGAGGTGAGAGTCCCTGTTGAGTCTCGAGTCTCTGAGGTGCGAGTCGAGTCTCTGAGGGGCGAGTCCGAGTTGAGTCTCTGATGTGCGAGTCTGAGTTGAGTCTCGGGTCTCTGAGGTGAAAGTCTGTGTTGAGTGTCGAGTCTCTTTAGTGCGAGTCTGAGTCTTGAGTCTCTGAGGTGCAAATCCGAGTTGAGTCTCTGAGGTGCAAGTCCGAGTTGAGTCTCTGAGGTGCGAATCTGAGTTGAGTCTCGAGTCTCTGAGGTGCGAGTCGAGTCTCTGAGAGGCAAGTCTGAGTTGAGTCTCTGATGTGCGAGTCTGAGTTGAGTCTTGGGTCTCTGAGGTGCAAGTCTGAGTCGAGTCTCTGAGGTGAGAGTTTGTGTTGAGTCTCAAGTCTCTGTAAGGTACACTGTGTGCAGGTCAGCAGGAGGACGTCAGGGTGAAGAGAGAGAGCAGACAGGACTGTAAGTGATAGTGAGAGATGGCGAGTCAGGAGGCTGAGCTCCTGACAGGCGAACTGACTCGGCATCTCAGACAGCCACAGCACGGACGGGTGAGGAAGTGTCGAGCCAGGCCATGTCACACACACCGCCTGACTTCTGGAACACCTTCATTTTAAGAGTTGACCAGTCTGATGCAACAAGAGGTCACGCTGATACACGAGTGACAACAATGCAAAGATAATGAGGAAATTTATTTGCTCGGAGGAGAATATTTAGTCAGTCACAGTGGTTTAAACATCTTACAGTTACAGGTCAGTCACAAAAGCTAAGCAGCTATCAATTATCATCCTCTGTTCACTGTTAGCAGGTGTGGCTCATCTACTGCCAGTACTGTCTGCACCGGTCAAGCAGTCTGAAGTTATATGATGACGACTTCAAGGCGACACAATTCAAAAAGTATTTTATGGGAGCCACACGTTCAGCACTCTTCTGATAAAGTGCTCTGTGTAGGTCTTTGTGCTGTCAGTGCGTCTCCTGTTTCTTAGTGACCCCATCACTGTCCACACCTACAGCTGGTCACAGGCCTTCATGTCAGTTTCCATCAGCAGCTGTCATTATAATGCAACAAGAGCGACCTCTACTGGGTGTTCAGAGAAACACAAGGGCATGAAAATATTGCATGTGAACTGTGCATGTCTGCACAATATTGTGGCTACAAGTTTCAGTCCAAAACTATCCAGACGCCCTTTGTGATGGACAAATCCAGCTACGTTAAGGTCACCCATTTTAACACAGCCCACAGATCAGCACTGACCAACAGAATGTGAGCAGCTGCACATGATCCTAAGGTCTCCATGTCCAGTGCCCAGCGTGGGCTAGAGGGGTATAAAGCCCCCCAGCATTGGGCTGTGGAGCAGTGGAACTGTGTTCTCTGGAGTGATGGAGCTCCATCCAATACCTTTGGGATGAGTATTGATCCAGAACTGACCATCCAACATCAGTACCTGACCTCACTAATGCTCAATCAAATCCTCACAGCAATGTTCAACATCTAGAAGCCTTTCCAGAAGAGTAGAGGCTGTTACTGCAGCACAGACTCACTATTAACACCTTCATTTCAGCAGGTGAACACAGACTTTTGGAAACACAGTGCCAGGTTTCCAGACATGGATCAAGCCTAACCTGAACAATAGTTCTTTTTAGCTAGGCTTAGGTTTAATCTGGGTCTGGGAAACTGATAGAGTAGCTTTAACAACCATTGGCTTTTAGAAACATGACACAGTTATACATGTTACTGAACAGAATACCTGCTAAGACGTACGGCGCAGTTATGGCAGTGTTTTGCACATCATGGCATTCATCTGTGTCTCAATGTCGCGTCATAAAGGAAGAGCGATCATATACTACATTATACCGAGTTTCTGGAGGCAAGTGCTGCATCTGCAGGAGGACGCCTTTCCTAATCGATAAAGATGATTAATACACGATACAAAACATGAGAAACGATAAACAACCACTCTGAACCGATGGCCATGTTGATACAGAAATCTTCAGCCTTGATCCCTTTGGAAAGAGGCGTGTCCACACACACACACTGTGTTTCAACAGTTGTGGCTGCAGGGGGCGCTGTGGATTCATTCTGCAAAGCCTACAGTGAAAAACAGATACATTTACGCCTGATACACACTATTGAAGAGAGAGAGAGAGAGAGAGAGAGAGAGAGAGAGAGAGAGAGAGGAGGCTGAAAGCTCTCATTTCGTAAGGCACAGCAGTGTGAGTGCTCAAATACACTGTAGCTGGGCTGCTGAGATGATGGACAGAGAAAAAGAGAGAGAGAGAGAGAGAAACTCAGTGGGAGTAATTGTGTAGGATGAGAAGGCTGTCTGATCGTGTGTGACGGGTGGGTGGAGGGAGAAACAATATTGTTCCATTATCTCTGATTTTTTTTACATCTCAAAAGCATGAGGCACAAATGGTAGGCATGCGAGAGAGAGAGGGAGAGAGAGAGAGAGGGAGAGAGAGAGAGAGAGAGAGGGGGAGAGAGAGAGAGAGGGAGAGAGGGGGAGGGAGAGTGAAAAAGTGAGAGAGAGAGAGAGAGAGAGAGAGAGAGAGAGAGAGAGAGAGAGAGAGCTCCCAATAAAGCTAATGAGAAGCGAAGCCACAATGACTCTAAGCAGCTCTGCCGCTCGTCTACTCTCCATCCTCTGTTCCTCTTCTCTCTCACTCGTGGGGACGTCGTTAGACAGGCTGTCACGCTGCTCACTCTTTCTCCGCCCTGGCTCCCTCGCCATATGTAGTATCTCCACCAGTGCCGTAACTAGGATCTGATGGACCCCAGTGAAAAAAGCCCCCACTCATAAGAAAATGATGTCCCAATCAAGGTGGTGCTCTACTGCAGGCTGAGCATGTCAGTCAGCCAGCACAGCTGCCTCTGTGTGAGCAGCGACAGGTAAACATGGTGCTTTCCAAACTTGGACTGCAACCGTAGATATACTACATGGCCAATCACTCCTCTATGAGCTTGTTGGACGTCCCGTTCCTAAACCATGGGCATTAATATGGAGTTGGTCCCCCTTTGCAGCTCTAACAGCTTCCACTCTTCTGGGAAGCTTCTACAGGATGTTGGAGAGTCTGTGGGAATCTGTGTCCATTCAGTCTAAAGAGCATTTGTGAGGTCAGACACTGATGTTGGACGAGGGGGTCTGGCTCACAATCTCCGTTCTAGATCATCGCAAAGGTGTTCAGTGGGGTTGAGGTCAGGGCTCTGTGAGGCCACTGGAGTTCCTCCACACCAAACTGGTCACTCCATGTCTTTATGGAGCTGCTTGGTGCTCAGGGTCTCAGTCCTGCTGGAACAGGAAAGGCTCTTCCCCAAACTGCTGACACAAAGCTGGAAGCAGATAACTGTGTAAAATGTCTTTGTGCTGCAGCATCAACATCACCCTTCACTGGAACTGAGGAGCCCAAACCCTGAAAAACAGCCCCGCCCATCATCCCTCCTCCACCAAACTGTACTGTTGGCTCTGCATTCTGGTAGGTAACGTTCTCCTGATATCCACCAAACCCAGATTCATCATCAGACTGACAGATAGAGAAGCTGATTCATCACTCCAGAGAACACGGTTCCACTGATCCAGAGTCCAGTGGAGGCGCTTTACACCCCTCCAGCCGACGCCTGGCATTGAACATAGTGATCTTAGACTTGTGTGAAGCTGCTCAGACATGGAGACCCATTTCGTGAAGCTCCTGGCGCTCAGTCCTTCTGCTGATGCTGCTTCTAGAGGCAGTTTGGAGCTCTACATGCAGCTCTGTGAGTTTGTGTGGTCTATCGCTTCGTAGCTGAGCTACTCCTGGACATTTCTGTTTCTACTTCCTGTCACACTGAGGTGGCATCCTATGACAGTGCTGCATACAAAGTCACTGAGCTCATCAGTGTGACCCTCTACTGCCAGTGCTTGTCTATGGAGACTGTGTGGCCCAGTTTAGGTCACGTTCACTAAAAATGCAATAAAACCATAGGCGCTCTCTCTGCCTCACGGACTGTTGAGATTTTTTAATGTGGCCCTTTTTGTGGTTGAGTTTGACACCCCTGCTCTACCCTGATCTACTCTCACTCTCCTCCTCTCCCCTTCCCCCTCTTTTGTCTCCATTTATTCTCCCAGTGACATCCTCCACTCTTGGACGACTCCCCACTCTGCTGTGGAGCTGTGGGCAGGGATAAGAGTGGCCAGCAGCCAGGCTCTGGCACACCACATACTGCTCGGTGGGTGCCATGTTAGCAGTCACACCACAGGAACTCGCCCCAGCAGGCCTATTACACCCCGCCGGGCCACCCCCCGCCAAACGACCAGGCTTCTGCATGCCAAGAGCAAATCTGTGGGTTCAGTCAATCAATACTCCCCATGTGAGCTGAACTTAACACTTCAACTCTGGTGCTACTGCCAATCAAATAATCTGTTTGAATGTTTTTGACAGAGTCTGCAGGGAAAAGAAGTCATTCAGATGTGTCCGTCATTTCCTCATGAATAAAATATATCACAGTGACACAGTCAGGGCCAAAAGTCAGTACACTGAAAGACAAAATGTGGAACACATTTGAATCAAGTCAATTCAATTCACTGCTCATTCCCGCTTGGTTAGACTTCAGTTTGCATTATTCAGGTCTGCGCTGCAAAAAATGATCTTGGCAAGTGAAATTTTCTTAAATACAATCAATACAATCAACACATCTAATATCTAATATCTATCTAATATAATCTCATGCTGAGATTGCTGTTAGCCTATAAGATTATTCACCTTATTTCTTATTCTAAGTAAAAAATGAACTACATTGGGAAATAATGTTGCTTGTTTTAAGGACGATACTTGGAATAAGCAGAATTATCTGCCAGTATAGTGACACAATCTGACTTGATAAAATTACTTAAAGCAAGTAAAAATATCTAGAATTAAATATGATCTTTTAATATTCTTAATCTTATAATATTCCTACAGCCACCTCTAAAATTGAAATAGATATATTGACTCAATTTAAGATCATTTTTCTTGACGATGTGATTTTCTGCAGTGTGATTACTGCTGTACATAAAGAGATTTGATTAGGCAGTTTGTGAGCTAAAGGCTGATTTTTAGCACTACAGCTGTTCCAAAAGCCAGACTGCTGTGTCATCAAAGCCTGTCCTGTCCTGCTCAGCTGTGGAGACCCATTTCATAAAGCTCCTGACTCAGTTCTTGTGCAGATGTTGCTTCCAGAGGCAGTTCTGGAGCTCTGCAATTTTGACGTGCCACTCCGTGAGTTTGGGTGGTCTATCGCTTCACAGCTGAGCTGTTGTTGCTCCTAAATGTTTCTATTTCACAATAATAGCACTGACAGTTGACAGGGGCGGATCAAGCAGGAAAGAAAATCCACAAACTAATTTCACAACAAATTTCACAAATCAGAGGAGGCATCCTATGACAGAGCCATGTTTAAAGTCATTGAGCTCATCAGTACGACCCTCTACTGCCAGTGTGTGTTTGATTTTATACACCTGTTATCAGTGGGTGTGGCTGGAACACCTGAACTCACTAACTAGGAGGGTGTCCACAAACTTATGGCCATGCAGAGTGTACGACCACCCCTGTAGAATTCAGAATTCATGCTCAAATGTAAGTTATCCATAAAAGCTGCGTTCTGAAAGCTTGTGCACATTGAAATTAGTTTAGTTTAGCTGGCCAACCTTTAACATGATGGATGATCAATGTTTATTGTGTATACTTAGCCCACTGGATAGTGAATATGTACAAGTGCAGATTATACTAGACGTGGTTTAAAAAGGCCAGTGAGATGTACAGTAAAGTACAGCGTATGCTATGTGTTTAGTTGTATCTCTGTTTAGGAGGCTGTGTATTGAACGCAGGGTGTGAAATGTGGTTTTTAGTGTGCAATATAGCTTTTAATTACAAACAAATAAATGTTTTGTTTGCCAACTAACTGTTATTCACATCAACTGTATTTTTCCCACTGTATTTTGAGCCTGACTCTTTTCCAGTGACATCGTGTTCTGTTTTGCACAACGGAGTACAAGAAGGAAATTTAACAGGACAGCGCTACTGAACGCTGACCTTCCTCGGCTGCAGCTTAGCCTTTGGAACACAGCTTGCATCTTCAATATAGATCACAGATTCCCATATTAGCTCTGTATCAGGATCAGCTAGTAGTGCGGTTTTAGGCTCTAGTGTTAGAGGCTATCAGTGAAACATAGGGCAAAACTAAAAACGGCCCCTTACCGTGTGCGTCCAGTGGGTCAGACTGGTTATACTATCCTCAGGCCACTCTGTGCTCACTGTACGTCACCCCTGCCTTACTAATCGTCTCCGGTGATCCTCAGACAGCAGCTGCCCTGGAGGAACAGTCATTTTCCTGTCACAGCTTCCAATTCGGACCACGGCGAGGAAGCTATTAATGCGGAGTTACACAGCCAGCCAGAATAAGAAGAGGAAATATATTATATAACGAGGCCTGGCAGGCTTCAGAATTTCAATTATGCAGGATTGGAGTGATGGGGAGGTTCCGTCTCAAACCGAGACTGTCATACTCCGACAAACCGGCTACAGCACTCCTGCAGTTTAGCGTGGTGAATAATTCAGAGCAGGAACAAAATGTAATAAATACACGCCACTCAAGTCCAAAAGGAATCTGAATAAAAATAACTGCACAGCCAATAAACATTAACACAACCGCTGTATAAAGTGCACTGTGTTTTTAGGCTATGGACCATCAGACGTCTGGTTGGCACAGATTTTAAAGCCAGTCTGGATCTAAAAGACTGATCGCATAAGATTTGCCTTAATCTAGCAGGTAACAGTGTTTTGCACACAGAGGAATTAGACCTCTGCAGTTGACCTCACACATCTGGGGCCAAGCTTGTCCCACTAAGCCACGTTGTATTAGGGTGACCACGTTTTGGTTTTCAGAAAAGAGGACACTGGGGGCGGGATGGGGCAGACGGACA
This sequence comes from Colossoma macropomum, assembly GCF_904425465.1. Taxonomy (NCBI): domain Eukaryota; kingdom Metazoa; phylum Chordata; class Actinopteri; order Characiformes; family Serrasalmidae; genus Colossoma; species Colossoma macropomum. The sequence goes on along the minus strand of NW_023494796.1, from coordinate 34,166,006 downwards.
CCCGCAGTGGGTGGAAGGTTGGGGCGGCAGGGGGCGGCGGGTGTGGGGTTTCAAGTAATTAGTGGCGCCATGGCGATGTGCATATACGCACATGCAACTATGTTATTGAACGAATACATAAACAGCTGGTCTTCAACAAGACAAATTACAAACGCCTACACAGCCATTTTGGCCAGATAGTCTCATTTAACCTTAAACTTTGGGCCCTTAACAATAAAATATAAACGAGTAAAAAAAAAAAGAAGTTTAGTTTTTTTTATATAACTGTTTCTTTTCACGGCCATAGATTAAAATAAAATAAATCAGCTGCCATAAAAAATCCACTATTTCAGTAGACACTTTTCAGTCCTCCTGATGTGCTCACGCGTCTTTATGTGACACCTCAGCTTTGCAGGTCATCCATCCTGATCCCGACTGAGACGAAAACACAGGATTTTTTTCTGTAATTCATTGTGAGTTTATGTTTACATTAACAGACATTTTAGCGGCTTAGTAATCCAGGCTGGATGCATTTTTCAGGGCCCAAAAAGAGGACGTATGGTCTCCCTGTGCTGTTCAGCTGCTTTCATTGTTCTGGAAAGTACAACAGTTTTGCAATCTTAAGAATTCCTTTCTAATCATGCAGCGCCTTTTTCACTCTTTCCAGTTCATCGTTCAGCATTAGTTACAGTTGATTTTTTACCGCTCGCTCTCCAGGGACAGGGAGATAAAAAACACTCGGGAGCTATGTGGCTAACAATTAGCATGTCATACAAGCTTTGACCACAAGGTGCAATTCAAGTCAACAGACTGCCAATCCAGAGCCAATCAGAGAACTGGACGCTATGGAAGACCTGAAGGGTCAGTGCGTTCCTGAGTTCTACTCATTTATTTTTCTGCATAACAGACCAAACAAATATATTTCAGTCATCAAAAACTTCACTATTTTCTGAACAAAGAGATCAGCATGGGACATCAGCTTTTCAGATTTTCCACTATTTTCCATCATCAACATTCCATATAGACTCAGAAGACTCGTGTAGGTTCACTGGTGGTTCTGGATAGTAAATAAAATGTCTATATCTGTGTTGTAGTCATGGCGACCCCTGGTTCCTATCACCACCACTGTAAAGACATCTGAACCATTTCACACCAAACCACTCTGAATCACTGTTTACACCTTATGTACTGATATTATGGGGGAATTTTGGAGAACTTCCCCTTTTCAACCAGCTAGATAAACACTGGATTTCTTATTTGTGTATTTGGAGGAATCCATTAATTATTAAGCTTTTGTAGATGAAAATCAGCTCTTGGCTCCACGCCAGATGAAGCGCTATGAGAGATGCATCTCTGCGCTCTCTTCGTTCTGCGATCACACAGCGCACAAACTATTAGTCCAGCTGAAAACACCCAAAGACTGAAAACTATTTTTGGCCCAATATCCTGCACTTATCTTGCATTTTGTTTTTCCCCTGGAGGTCCACATAAAATGTTTTCATTTTATGTAGCAAAAATACTCACAGTTCATTTTTACATGACTCTTAGAATTAAAGAGGCTGTTTTTGTTACTGTGCCTTTAAAACCAATATATGTAAATGAACTCTGCTCTGATTGGCCGGCCTGTATTGTGCCTCATTTAAAAGGCACCCCATACCACTTAGGGTCAATAATAATAGGGAATAGGGTCAATAGGGCTGAACTGCTGTAGACAGAAGAGGCATATATATGTAAATGTCTTGGTTTTTGTGACATCACAGAAACAATGAATTCATAATGGACTATTTTGGCAGCTTATTTACCATTTGTGGGGACTGTATTAACTGGGGAGCGAACAGTGTGATTTGAAACTTCTACAATGTCTGCATTCTACATCAAACTCATTCATTCAAAACATTCACTCATTTCAAAACGGAGAGAAAAATTTGGTTTTCTGTGATGTGGCCCTTCAATCATGACCACTGCATAACATGCAAAGACCAAAACTCATATAAATATGGTCCAAAGTCTACAGAGATACAGAACTGGTTCAGAGTCAGAGCCGAAACACATTCAGGACTTTAGACTAAACTCTTTTGCTCTGAGTGACTCTAAACCTTAATTATGATCATTTTATTAAAATTAATGACTGAACATTCCAGATCAACCATAACTCTACAAAACTGTACCAGGTGCTTCAGTAGCGACTGTTTCTGTAGTGTCTGTTTCAGTAGCGTCTGTGTCAGTAGTGACTGTTTCAGTAGCGTCTGTGTCAGTAGTGACTGTTTCAGTAGTGACTGTTTCAGTAGTGTCTGTTTCAGTAGTGACTGTTTCAGTAGTGTCTGTTTCAGTAGTGACTGTTTTCAGTAGTGTCTGTTTCAGTAGCGACTGTTTCAGTAGCGTCTGTTTCAGTAGAGTCTGTTTCAGCAGTGACTCTTTCAGCAGTGTCTGTTTCAGTAGTGTCTGTTTCAGCAGTGACTCTTTCAGTAGTGACTGTTTCAGTAGTGACTGTTTCAGTAGTGTCTGTTTCAGTAGTGTCTGTTTCAGTAGTGACTGTTTCAGTAGTGACTGTTTCAGTAGTGTCTGTTTCAGTAGTGACTGTTTTCAGTAGTGTCTGTTTCAGTAGCGACTGTTTCAGTAGTGTCTGTTTCAGTAGAGTCTGTTTCAGCAGTGACTCTTTCAGTAGTGTCTGTTTCAGTAGTGACTGTTTCAGTGACAGTTTTAGCTCATTCTGAGCTCAGAAACTCAGCAGTTCATGACCAGCAAACACAGCTCTGAACAGCTGTTCACACAGAAAATCATCATATTTTACATTAAAACACTAAAAAGTGCTGAACTGCAGAAAATATGGCGATTCTTAATGTTCTACACTGACTTTCAGACTTTGGGACTCATTTACTTCAAAACAATGGGATCTACCTGCTCACCATGTGGCCATGAGGGACAGGGATGCAGCCTCACTTCCTGCTCTGAAATGCAGGGGCGGGGCTAAAAATAAGGCTCCGCCCACAGACTAAAACTCTGTGTTTCGGTAGTGACATAAAAACACGAGGCAGCATTTTGGATGCAAAGATTAAACTGATGATGAATCTAAATCTTTCAACATGAAAACAAAAATATCTTTAAAACATTAAAATGTAAGTTTTATTGCAAAAAGTGTAAATTTAGTGTAAAAGTGTAAAAACTCCCAACAGAAAGAGCCGTATGAACGATGATTGTGTATATATGTAGATTAATACTGTATTAATGTTGGGCTTAAACAGATCAGAACAGGATCACTGTGAATGTCTAAGATCTGAAAACCTCAGTTTTTCATAGTTCTGTTTACTGTGAGTCATTATGAATAGATATGCGTCCACTGAGGGGGCAGGAGCCGCTCTAAGTAGCCTCTGCTCAGCGTCCCCGGCGCAGCAGCTCCAGGCCGTCCTTCTTTGATCTTCCTGAGTGGTGATTGTGTTCTGCAGTTCAGACGGATCCCTCTCAGCCCTGATCAAACCAGGTTCTAATCGCGCGTGTGAGCCCGTCTCCCAGCTTCTGCCACAGCTGGTGTTTTGGCTTTGCTTCAAAAGAGCAGGTGTGTGCTGTCGACGACGGAGCGCACACACTCGAACTCAGCACAGAATCAAAGAGTCTCCACCACGTCCCCCTCATCACGGCGAACGGCCAGGGGAGCGCTACCCTGCTGGAACACGAGCAGAGGGAGAACGCGTGGAGGAACAAAGACTTCTGAGAGGCCATTACTCTCGTACACTCTCCCTCGCTGTGTTCAGGCTTTTACCTCTTGGTTGAGTACGAGTTCCACCAGAATAAATCAGTCGTGATACAGAGTTAATCAGGGAGAACTGCTGTGTGGGTGGTACAGCGTAGTGAGTAACACCGCTGGTTCAATTCACCACCTGAGTAAGCACACCCTGTGTAACCACCGCACACCACGCCGAATCCTCCCTCCGCTTCCGTGAGAAGGGTCTCGCTGCAGAGTCGCAGTACCACGCTCTCAGCCCTGCGCTCTCGGTTCCAGATATGAGGTCACGTAAAGGTGAGGAGGCTTGCCGTTACCAGAGAACCGGCTCCACTATTACTGCACAATGTGTTAAAAACTCCCAGATGTCAATCTGAACAACCATTTCACCATGAGCTATTTAAGCAAGAAATGGTTCCATGTAGAACTCATAGTTCTAAACAGGACCATTTCCTTTACTAAAGAACCCTTGAAGAACCTTCATCCATCCTTTTTAAGAGTGTATGGGTTCAGAACAGCAGTAAAAGAGGCCAAAACTGATACCAGCAAGCTAATAAACGCCCATTTCACAACCCCAGTTTTCTCTTTATCTGTCACAAAAACCACTTGAATACACACGACAGGTTAACGAGCTCCTCCACGTACACAACTACCGCCTCACTTTCACTAGAAAGCAGCACTATCAAAGTGGATGAACGACCCTTTAATCTATGTGCTGCATCAACAGTGACTGCTTTGACTTTTCACATCATAACTGTTGACTTTATCATCACTAATTCACCTGTGATGAAGCCACAGACGACCAGGCTTCACAGTTGACCATCTCCATCCTCTCTGCGGGTCACCTGAGGCCTCTGATCTCTCCTTCTCCTGCCCTTCGGAAGTCAAGAAAAACTTAAACTGGGCTTTTATTATAAGATGTGCAAAATGAGATACAGCAGCTTGTAGACATCATGCCACTCCAAAGGGGGGCGTGGTCACTGGGATGGCAGGGAAGTGAGGCATGCTCGCTCTCATCTATGAGCCTGTCAATCAGTGTGGATTTCAAACAGACTTCAAACACTTTCTCTTCTCAAGTAGGCCAGTCTCGTCAGCTTAAACAGCTCAGTGGAGTTCAGCAGATGTGGGTGCGCTGAATGTCCAAAAGACCTGAAATGAAGGTGTTAATAGTGAGTCTGTGCTGCAGTAACAGTCTCTATCTTCTGGGAGGCTCTACACTGGATGAAGGAGCCAGAGAACGAGCTGACTGAGGTGAAGACTGGGCCGAGGTGGTAGCGGCTGCACCCAGAGGAACGTTTTACCGCTCAGACGTTTGGTCTCTGATGGCTTTTCATTTGTCTTCAGGTAACTGACTAACACAGCTATTCTATTCGTTCAGTTCGTTCTGCTCTTATCAGAAACCTGCCTTCACAACGTTCATCAAAACTCTAAACTAAAACAAACTAAATAAAACTAAACTAAAACTATTAATGCAGCCTTAAACCAACTCAACACTCAGTAAAGACTGTGGTTCTACACAGAACCGTGAAAGAAAGATTTGCTTCATTCGTTCTTTGCATAGTGTAATGGTTCTTCAGGTCGATGGAGAATGTTGTATGTGGTATATGGCTCTAGATAGCACCAAAAAGTGTTCTGTTATTGTCATGATGTCAAGCTTGTAAGTCATGATCAAACAGACAGTGAAAGAACATTTTTGTTGGTGCTATATAGAACTATATACAACATTCTCATTGGTTCTTTAGGTTGATGGAGAATGTGTTGTATATATGGTTCTAGATAGCACCAAAAAGGCTTCTGTTATTGTCATGATGTCAAGCTTGTAAGAATACAAGCCATCAAATAGATCAAATAGACAGTGAAAGAACCCCTTTGTGTCGCTATACAGAACCACATACAACACATTCTCCATCGATCTGAAGAACAGCAGCGACGTAACTCTGAACTGAGGGATCTGAGTTAACCCTCAGTTGCACATTCTCATCTCAGGGTAACAAACCCATTTTCCTCACTTTACAGTGAGCTGATGCCTCTTTAATGACACCAGAAGGGTTAATAATGAAGAGTAGGGCCCTGTCCCATTTCACCCCTTAACCCTACCACTCAGCCCTTGGTCTAGGGGTAGGGTGCCCTGATTCTTATTGAGATAGAGGGGGAGGGTGAAGTGTTGGGGCTACATGACCCTCCAAACGGAGGTTTTTCAGAGACTCCAAACAGAGAGTTATGAGAATAAAGAAAAACCGGCGAGATGGAGAACAAGAGACCAAAGAAACACACAAATGTGAGAATTTTCTCTGTTAAAAAATCCGATACCCATCATATCCTCTTAGTTTAATGTTGTTTCAGTGTATTTTGGTCGTTTTCTTCATAACAAGCATAAAAAAAAAATCGCTAGTCGTGCTGACGTCTCAGTAGCTAGCTAGCTAACTTTCCCGTTCCACCTTAAATAGTCCAGCAGTTCTGACGCCTGAAGCGCCAGAATGTAACTGCTGCTCCATTTAAAGTGGAACGGGAGAATTACAATGAGAATCTGGAGAATATCTGACTTCAGCTTCGTATCACTGAAGAATTAGCGGTGGGTGATAATAAATAATTGCCCCCCTCTTTGAAGATCATATGATCCCTAAATGTAACTAAAGCCCAGCAGTGAGGAGCTGAACTTTACCCTCCTCTGCTGTCACTGCAGACTGGCAGGGTCGCCTACAGAGCAGCGCTGGTAGCTGTTAATGAAGTGATGCTCTTTTTATTTGAGGGTCCCATTTCAGAGGGAAGATTTCAACCACTACCCTGTAACTGAGCTCCAAGGGGCAACACTAGAAAACAAGGGGTAGGGGTAAAAAGAAGAAATGGGACAGGGCCTTTCAATAAACGCACTAAAACTGGTGGGCATTTTAAAGCTGATTCAGCTTGTGGACGAAACACATTTCTTCTTTGGACAGTTTCCCCCTTGAAAAGTGATTTTTCATCATTTTTCATGCATTCATACTGATGCCGGTATCGCTCCAATACCGCACTTATTTACTCTGACCCATAAAAATTCCTCGATACCAACATTCCGATACCAGCTGATACCGTGTGCCGTAGGCCGAGTGTAGCTGCTGCGCCAATGAACAAACTCAGTGGAGGAGGATCTGATCACTCAGAGAAGAGTTACCGACTCCATCACTGTCGGACACAAAGCCGTCGCTCACTCTACACATTCCGCCTCGGCAGATTCCCACCAGGATACACGGACAGATTTCAGACCGTTAATAAACACACAGTCACAACCGCTTCCCCAACACGGGTGGAGACACACAGGCCAACAAAACGGAGGAGAAAAAGTCGACATTTGCTACCAAAGTCTGTATATGAGACTTTACTCTGTTTAACTGAATACAATATCAAGATATAGACGTTAATACAGTGATCTTTCTGTAAATCTTGCTGTCACTGTGCTACTACATTTGTTGGCGGTTCTAGATTAAACAGACATTTGAAGCCTCTAAAAGACGTTCCATGTTTTATCTGAAGCTCATACAGACATACTAGCGTATATTTCACTCTGTATCAGTTTCACAGTGACTCTTTCAGTAGTAGCTCTGGTGCAGAGCTGCGGCCACTGTTTTCAGTTTCTAACAGCCCACTGATCAGGCTGCCACTCGTGTTCCATCAGTGACATATCTAGAACTTCCAGAAGGACTGCTGTAAATTAAAGTGTGATTGGTTGATTCCTCTGTCACCTCCTAAATTTGCTGATAGTTAACCTAACATGTTAGGACTTCTCTTCAGTTCCTGAAGTCCTAACCAGTAGGAGAGCTTGCTTAGCTACAAACCCTGGTGATGCTACAGCTGTTCTGAACTGGGAGCACAGAAAATGCCTGCGTGGTGCAACAATGTCTGTCTGCAGAGCTGCAGGTTCACACCAGTGCTTTTCAGCACATGCACCAACACTTCCTTAGTGTTCCTTAGGTTCTCTTAGCGGGTTTTAGGCTAATCAACGTTTCAGTCATTTTATGTGGGATTCCAATAAATCTGATCAATTTGTGTCGGACTAATGTTGCATTTTAGGCTTTAGGCTAAACCAGACTTTGTTTTGAACACATATAGAGATTCACAGGGTACATATTACATAAACTACAGCTGAAGTGGCTCTGGCTAAACTAATGGGTTATGCAGACATACAGCTCAGTTAACTTACCCTTAATATGGGGCTTCATGTACATTATTATTATATTACACATGCAGGAATAAAACCACCTTAAGCAGCTTAAACTGACCACAATATTAAGCTTTAGGCTAAAACAAACTTTAGTTCATGAAACTTATCTCTGCTGAAAAAACCCATAGAAACCATTAAGTGTTTCTTTTTGTTTCTGAAGGTTTTGTAGTGTGTTTTGTCTTATGGTTTATCCAGTTAGCAGTGGTTGATTCATATATTGGCAGCGGTCCCCCTTCCTGAATGGTAATATGCATGACGACACACATACTGTTTGCCTGACTGAGATGCAGAAGTAAAAATGTGAGAGCTTTTAGCTAAGCTAAGAAGTTTGAGTTCTCAGGTTGAGTTAACTGTAATAATTTGACATATAACTTTAAGTTAAGCTGACTTTTCACTTTTCACAGTGTAGGGTGAGAAAAACAGCCACAACTCTACAAAGCTTCCTTTGTGCACAGCAGAACTGAGTAGCTTCTGCAGCTACGTCAGGATTACGTCATGTTGGTAGGTGAGCTGTAACTCTGCTCTGATGGAGTCTCATCACCAGATTCAGCCCTGCAGGAGGATAAACACCAACAACACTGACCAGAATGACCACAAACACATGAACAGATATGAGGACACTTTAGATGCGTCTCCAGAAACACTACGTGGAGAAGATCAGCTGATTGGTGGATCAGTATGACCTGCACATCTCCAGAGTTCAGAACATTCCAGTGTGAGATTTTATAAAAACTAATAAATACGTCAAACAAAACTGCCAAAGCTCTTAAATAATAAACTCATACACAGATATGAAGATGAAGCTTCTTATTCACTGGATTCTCATTAGAATTTACGGTCCACCTTAAACGGAGCTGCAGTTACACTGAGGCACCTTAAACGTAGAACGATTTAGGTTGGTGAATACAAAGTGACATCAGCTCACCTCAATAAATTCTCTTTAATCAGAAAACACCTTAAATTTGTCCTGGAGATGTTTAACGAGTGGCTAACGAGCTACAGCAGAGCTACAATCAGCCACTGGAGCTGCTGGACTGCTGAATGAACAAACAGCCACAGCATGTCCAAATGAACTTGATGTTACCTGCCAAAATGGAGGCAGTGCAAGTGTGACATCATCGGAATACTATCCATAAAGAGCGTCAGGAGTGGAGGAGAGGGGATAAAGTAGGAACTTGGAGGGCCCATTTAGTGGAAGTCACAGAGCATGTCTGGAGCACCATGGTCAACGTGGTCTGCATCTGAGATAAACCGGTTCTTCCGTGCTCAGCCGGCCTCAGTGCTAGCAAATACAAACAGCTTCAGTCTGAGCTACAGGCGAGTGTGGGGAACAGCCAGCGCGTGACAGCTGGCCTTTTCTTTTTGCAATGCCTCAAAATGTAGCGGCACAAAAGGTTATGTATGTTCATCCAACCGTGTGATGAATGCGGTCCACGTTGCTTTAATCCAGCACTGCATATCAGCACCTTTTTCAGTACCGTACTGCTGAACCAATATTGTGATGACTAACATCAACAGAGTTCATAACAATAACAGCACCTTTCTTTCTGAGTACTTCTCTCATTTTTTGCCAGGTTTGTGGAGTTGACAGCTTCGAACAACCTGAATAACCTTTACACAGAGGGCAGAAAGGCCAACTGCGCCAAAAATGTAGAAGTTCCTGGACGTTTAAATGCAGGCTCACGTAGCACACGCTTCCACTCAAGGAGCCTGAGTAACAGCAGAGGTGTGTTACACTAGTAATGCTGCGCTAGGACGGGATCTGAAGACGGGGGGAGTGAGGACTGAGAATGAGGGGACACGTCCCTGCCTGATGGGGATCTGTGCACCCATTCCCTCCATCCCCACAACTGGCTGTCAGTACAGATACGTCCCTGCGATCCCGTAATTGCCTGCTCTGCCCGTCCGCGGCGGAGAGGCGCCGGTTAGCGCTACAGTGCTGCTTGTGTGCTGAGAGGACTCTGACTCACAGTGACACGCTGGTGTCGCTACAACAAATGAATACGTATCATATAAATAATTATTTTCAAGTAGCATTAAAATGCTAAATTGTATACTTGTGATTGGGTCCTTTTGGTCTGAATCAAAGCAGAAAATGATACATTGTTTCATTTTAGCTGTGGTTCGCTAAGCGTTCACACTAATCATATTTAACGCTGATGAGTCAACAGAAGTCATGCGAGTAAAACTGATCAGGCAGTTTTAAGATGTACAGTAACCGTGGTAACGTCCACCGAACTTTCTGAGTCGCGCTGTTCTCTGTTCTGTTCTCTGTGATAATAAACACATGCACTCGCCAAAAGTGCGCCGGGAGTGGATAGCCTCCACTGGCTGGCTGGAAGTGAACAGACCACCGATTTCGGGAGGACCAGAGATCGGATCTCTGTTCCGCACCCGGCTCCAAAACAGCTTTCACACTCGACCAAACATACCAAACTCACAGAGCGAGTGGCCCTGCGTCCGGAAAAAAGCTCTGGTGTGAAAACACCCTTTAAAGACTTCAGCCTGTACTGCGTTCACACTTCAAAAGAACCGCACCAGAGTCGCTTTCAAAGGGAACCGAGGCCGACCTGCTCAGGTGATCTCAGTCCGCTTATTTGGTGCTCAGATGGCAGCATAACACCCACTCTAACAAACCGCTTTAACAGAACGATCTCACCAGGGCTCGATTTAATCCAGCCACACCTGCCAAATCTGAACACACCCTTGAAATGAAGACCACTTTCTGTCAGGGGGGAGTGGTCAAGGTTTTAACGCCGCTCAAAACAGCCCAGTGAATGTTATTATTGGGAATCTGTACCATCTTCTGGAACTTAGGGAAGCCCGAAGGGCCATGATTTGTTATTCTGTTTTTCCATGACAACAATGTATTTTCTTTTCATTTTCTTGCAATCTCATTATCTTTATGTCATTTTCTGGCAAAACAAATGTTTTCTTGATCTCTCAAGTTTTCATATCATTATGAGGGTACAACAGACATTGTTTTATTGAGATAACCTTCGTTTTCTCATGGTAATGACATGAATAACTCAAGATCTCAACAAAACAAATAAAAATAACTCATCATAGAAAAACGTAAAAATAAAACATGCAAATTCCTTTTAGCGCTTTCATAGAAACAGATTTCTGGGGTTTACAGTTTGTAGGAGAGCAATATAAAATCTGAAAGTGTATTAAACAGTTAATCTAAATTGGCCATTTCAGTTTCTAAAAAGCATTCAGCTTTTCTGTTCAACCACATTTTCAGATTCACTTTTAAAAGAGCAGCACTGTTCCAGCCGTTCGTCATCACTGTCAGCGTTACTACCTTCCGCCATAGATTCAGCGCTTGACTGCTGTTGTCTGCGGATGTTATTTTGTTTGTAAATCTGCAACTTCTAAAGTATCTGAACTTATAAAGTAACCTTTTTAAAGTTAAAGAATGAAAAAGGTTCTCTACAGTTAAAGCTTTTTCCTAGAACCATACATCTGAGCCAAGAGCTGTTTAGGAACATCTATTTTTAAGAGCACACTGCTATTTTAGGCTTAAATCTAGAACGCTGTAAAAGAGTTAAGAGCATCTCCTCAGATCTCGAGCTGTTCAAGCATGTCGGTGAAGAACACTTCGTAAACATCAATGGATTTAATTGGATTTGAACAACACAACCGATTTGTAGTTTCTTCTTCCTCTAGTTTCTCCACTCATTATCGAAGGGAGCTTAAATCACGGTCAGGATCAGATACGGGTGAGGAACCACATACAGAACCTTTCTGTCCAAGGCCAAAGAGCTGAGCTCTGCTGTGAGAACTTGTCCGTGTCCGTGTAACGACTTACAACTGTCTGAAAAGAAGATAAGCTTTTTACACTGTGGTGCTCGTCCACCAGCTGAATCATAATCTCCAGTGTTTCTTTATCCTCAGTATTCCACGGGGAGATAAACCCAGATTTCCTCTCATCTGTTATTAACTGTACATTTGGTGTGTGGCCAAAAGTATGCGGACACTCGACCATCACACCTCTATGAGCTTGTTGGACATTCCATTCCAAATCCATGGGCATTAATATGGAGTTGGTCCCCCTTTGCAGCTCTAACAGCTTCTGGGAAGCTTTCTACAAGATGTTGGAGTGAGTCTGTGGGAAGTTCTGCCCATTCAGTCAAAAGAGCATTTGTTGCATTCCGGTAGGTAACGTTCTCCTGATATCCACCAAACCCAGATTCATCATCAGACTGACAGATAGAGAAGCTGATTCATCACTCCAGAGAACACGGTTCCACTGCTCCAGAGTCCAGTGGAGGCGCTTTACACCCCTCCAGCCGACGCTTGGCATTGAGCATAGTGATCTTAGGCTTGTGTGAAGCTGCTCAGACATGGAGACCCATTTCGTGAAGCTCCTGATGCTCAGTTCTTCTGCTGATGCTGCCTCCGGAGGCAGTTTGAGACTCTGTAGTGAGTCGTGATGCCACAGAAGACAGACGATACATTCATTAGCATGATTCAAAGTAACTCTCTTTACACAAAAGCTGCTGAAACATCTTTCAGATTGTTATGGAAGCTGCACACATGCTTTTCAGATGTCTTTCAAAAGCCTTTCTCTCACCGCCAACTTTCTCCCAGCCCCAATATAAATGGGGACGGTTGGTTACACTTAGTCACAGTGTTCGTTCTCAAGTCAATCAAGTGCTTAAACTGTCACAATCATCACTGATTATTCCACAAGTGCATCACAGCGCGAGAGAAGCAAGACAAACAGAGTGAGCGAAAGAGAAAGAGAGATAAGACACAGAGTAAGAGAGAGAGAAGGCGAGTGTCGTGTCCTGTTCTACCACAAATAATGAAGCCTGTGTTCAAGCATGGGCATCCAATTAGAGTTTCCCTCTCTACCGTCTTGCTTTGTTCTGGAAGGAACACTTAGTAATTGTCTGTCAAATGCTACACTGCTAACTGACTGATGATGCTTTATCTGAAATTGGGAGCTCATATTTTGTAATTATCCTTTCAAAAAAAAAACTGCATCAGCCTTTTACAAACCCTCCAAACATAGAAAGTGCACTGGAAATACACTCAAAGGAGCTGTATGTCAACAGCAGCAAACTCCATCTTCACCATGTCGCTGCTTACATCTCCATTGAAACAGGTACAGATCTGATCACTCAAACCTCTTCAGGAGGTGAACTGAGACGCATGTGAGCCACATTATAGCAGCGTAAACACATCTGTCTCTCCCAGATACACTCGACACCCAAAACCCCTCCCAGTACAACTGAAACCCCTCCCAGTACAACTGAAACCCCTCCCAGTACAACCAAAACTCCTCTCAGTACAACCAAAACTCCACCCAGTACAACCAAAACCCCTCCCAGTACAACCAAAACCCCTCCCAGTACAACTGAAACCCTTCCCAGTACAACTGTAACCCATCCCAGTACAACTGAAACCCCTCCTAGCACAACCAAAACCCCACCCAGTACAACCATAACCCCACCCAGAACAAACAAAACCCCTCCCAGTACAAAGAAAACTCCTCACCAAACAACCAAAACCCCTCCCAGTGCAACCTCCTCATACAGTGTCCATGTCATTGGCTAAAATCTTATCAAGATACAATCCAGATACGAGCCACAGGTAGCGACTAGGTGTAAAGGGCATCTGAGCCACCTGTACTTCAGACACACACTGTCCAGGTGATCCAACACCACACTCACTGCTCACTGCCAAAACTATTAATAAGTAGCTCTAAGCTAAGCTATACATATTCTGGGTTTCTGTGTTTATCAGCGTCCATTTTAACACAACGTCTAAACAGCCTGCAGAACAACACTGAGCTCAGTTAGCTAAGGCATGTTTTGTTTAGCTGCTAGAAGCTTACGAGTCAGATTAAACAGGATTGTGTGGAGCTCACATCTGCGATTAAAACGTGATGTCTGAAGCTGAATACTAATGCACTGGTATGCATGCAATCTTTTGCGTTCTTTGAGGTTTGCTAAAAGGCCTCGTGTGGAAGGCGACATTCACAAATACTGCACACACATTATATGGACCACCCTCCTAATCATTGAGTTCATGCTATTTGGGGGTGATGATCAGGTGTCCACATACTTTTGTGTATATCACACATGTATTTTTTGTAATATGAGCAAATGTTTGTACATATGTTTGTTCCATATGGGTGAACTGAGCGTGACACCCTGCTGTAACGGCCGGTGTTCAGGAGCGCTCTCTTTTTCAGCCCAGGAACAGAGCGTTCTATCATTCTGAATTATGGACAGCGAGCGCTGAAGCAGTAACTCATTCACGGCGTTGTCATCGCAACCTCTTCACTGACTCAAATCACACCGAATTACACCCGAACAGTCCTTTCAAACGAGGTGGGGAGAGAGAAGACGGCAATCTGTTACTCGATCAGTCCGAGGCACTTTCACTTGAACATCAATATCGAGCTGTGTGCAGAGGACGATCGAAAGCCAGGAGTTTGAGGTGAAGTGGATTAATCTTCTGCAGGTAGTGCTGCTTCAAAGGCGACGGGGACCTTGGGGGGGGGGGCAGAGGTCGTCCTGGTTGGAGTGAGACTGCAGTGAGATTATCAGGTGGTTGGAGTGAGACTGGAGCGTGATTTTCAGGTGGTTGGAGTGAGACTGCAGTGAGATTATCAGGGGGTTGGAGTGAGACTGGAGTGAGATTATCAGGGGGTTGGAGTGAGACTGGAGTGAGATTATCAGGGGGTTGGAGTGAGACTGCAGTGAGATTATCAGGGGGTTGGAGTGAGACTGCAGTGAGATTTTCAGGTGGTTGAAGTGAGACTGGAGTGAGATTATCAGGGGGTTGGAGTGAGACTGCAGTGAGATTATCAGGGGGTTGAAGTGAGACTACAGTGAGATTATCAGGGGGTTGGAGTGAGACTGCAGTGAGATTTTCAGGTGGTTGGAGTGAGACTGCAGTGAGATTTTCAGGTGGTTGGAGTGAGACTGCAGTGAGATTATCAGGGGGTTGGAGTGAGACTGCAGTGAGATTATCAGGTGGTTGGAGTGAGACTGGAGTGAGATTATCAGGTGGTTGGAGTGAGACTGGAGTGAGATTATCAGGGGGTTGAAGTGAGACTGCAGTGAGATTATCAGGGGGTTGGAGTGAGACTGCAGTGAGATTATCAGGTGGTTGGAGTGAGACTGGAGTGAGATTATCAGGGGGTTGGAGTGAGACTGCAGTGAAATTATCAGGTGGTTGGAGTGAGACTGGAGTGAGATTATCGGGGGTTGGAGTGAGACTGCAGTGAGATTATCAGGTGGTTGGAGTGAGACTGGAGTGAGATTATCAGGGGGTTGGAGTGAGACTGCAGTGAGATTATCAGGTGGTTGGAGTGAGACTGGAGTGAGATTATCAGGGGGTTGGAGTGAGACTGCAGTGAGATTATCAGGTGGTTGGAGTGAGACTGGAGTGAGATTATCAGGGGGTTGAAGTGAGACTACAGTGAGATTATCAGGGGGTTGGAGTGAGACTGGAGTGAGATTATCAGGGGGTTGGAGTGAGACTGCAGTGAGATTATCAGGGGGTTGGACTGAGACTGCAGTGAGATTATCAGGGGGTTGGAGTGAGACTGGAGTGAGATTATCAGGGGGTTGAAGTGAGACTGCAGTGAGATTATCAGGGGGTTGGAGTGAGACTGCAGTGAGATTATCAGGGGGTTGGAGTGAGACTGGAGTGGGATTATCAGGGGGTTGGAGTGAGACTGGAGTGAGATTATCAGGGGGTTGGAGTGAGACTGGAGTGAGATTATCAGGGGGTTGGAGTGAGACTGGAGTGGGATTATCAGGGGGTTGGAGTGAGACTGGAGTGAGATTTTCAGGGGGTTGGAGTGAGACTGGAGTGAGATTATCAGGGGGTTGGAGTGAGACTGCAGTGAGATTATCAGGTGGTTGGAGTGAGACTGGAGTGAGATTATCAGGGGGTTGGAGTGAGACTGCAGTGAGATTATCAGGGGGTTGGAGTGAGACTGGAGTGAGATTATCAGGGGGTTGAAGTGAGACTACAGTGAGATTATCAGGGGGTTGGAGTGAGACTGGAGTGAGATTATCAGGGGGTTGGAGTGAGACTGCAGTGAGATTATCAGGGGGTTGGACTGAGACTGCAGTGAGATTATCAGGGGGTTGGAGTGAGACTGGAGTGAGATTATCAGGGGGTTGAAGTGAGACTGCAGTGAGATTATCAGGGGGTTGGAGTGAGACTGCAGTGAGATTATCAGGGGGTTGGAGTGAGACTGGAGTGGGATTATCAGGGGGTTGGAGTGAGACTGGAGTGAGATTATCAGGGGGTTGGAGTGAGACTGGAGTGAGATTATCAGGGGGTTGGAGTGAGACTGGAGTGGGATTATCAGGGGGTTGGAGTGAGACTGGAGTGAGATTTTCAGGGGGTTGGAGTGAGACTGCAGTGAGATTATCAGGGGGTTGGACTGAGACTGGAGTGAGATTATCAGGGGGTTGGAGTGAGACTGCAGTGAGATTATCAGGGGGTTGGAGTGAGACTGCAGTGAGATTATCAGGGGGTTGGAGTGAGACTGCAGTGAGATTATCAGGGGGTTGGACTGAGACTGGAGTGAGATTATCAGGGGGTTGGAGTGAGACTGCAGTGAGATTATCAGGGGGTTGGAGTGAGACTGCAGTGAGATTATCAGGGGGTTGGAGTGAGACTGGAGTGAGATTATCAGGGGGTTGAAGTGAGACTGCAGTGAGATTATCAGGGGGTTGGAGTGAGACTGCAGTGAGATTATCAGGGGGTTGAAGTGAGACTGCAGTGAGATTATCAGGGGGTTGAAGTGAGACTGCAGTGAGATTATCAGGGGGTTGGAGTGAGACTGGAGTGAGATTATCAGGGGGTTGGAGTGAGACTGGAGTGGGATTATCAGGGGGTTGGAGTGAGACTGGAGTGAGATTATCAGGGGGTTGGAGTGAGACTGCAGTGAGATTATCAGGGGGTTGGAGTGAGACTGGAGTGAGATTATCAGGGGGTTGGAGTGAGACTGCAGTGAGACTATCAGGGGGTTGGAGTGAGACTGCAGTGAGATTATCAGGGGGTTGGAGTGAGACTGGAGTGAGATTATCAGGGGGTTGGAGTGAGACTGCAGTGAGACTATCAGGGGGTTGGAGTGAGACTGGAGTGAGATTATCAGGGGGTTGGAGTGAGACTGCAGTGAGATTATCAGGGGGTTGGAGTGAGACTGGAGTGAGATTATCAGGGGGTTGGAGTGAGACTGGAGTGGGATTTTTGATTTTGTGTGCAGGAGTGTGTATCCACTGTTATGCTGTTTAAAACACTCATGTTAACCACAGCCCGCCGTCATCAGCACGTAGACCAAAGCGGCCCTCAGGGACCCCAGACGCTCCCTGTTCTTGCTTTAATGCAGCTCCAGATCATAATAAGCATGACTGGCTGTGAGAGTTGGACAGTGTTTACTGTGATTGTGTTCATTTCTAGTGAGGTTTTTTCTCTCGCTCTGTCCAGCTCCATTCAGTCAAGTCAAGTCAAAGTTTATTTATGTTGCGCTTTTTACAACAGGTGTTGTCACAAAGCAGCTTTACAGAAAAATCCAGGTCCGAGCCCCCATGAGCGTCACCAATGGCAACAGTGGCAGGGAAAAACTCCCTAAGAGCAAGAGGAAGAACCACTGAGAGGAACCAAGACTCAGAAGGGGAACCCATCCTCCTCTGGACCACACAAACAATAACACAACAGAGAGCAATATGAACAGAGAATAAGGTCTTAACATTAGTGTGAAATATTAAAATACAGAGTCTGTGCAGCAGCGTTCCCTGGTTTGGATTCTTCGAGCGGTATCGGCGCGATCCCGAGAAGAAGCCGCTCCTCACTCTGGCCTAGCACATTCACATCGTTAAAACAGAATAATGATTGACCACTGCTTATATACCGAGGTAAATCTAGTTAGATCAGTTCATCTGGATCAGTCCTACAGACTGAAGAGTCTTGTGCCCAAAAAGCTTCCCAGCATCCTTAGTGGTTTTGTGGGTTTCTATTAACTCATTTTGATTTTTCTAGTTTATAAACACATAATTCACTTTGTAAAAGGGAGAATGCTTCATTGGTTCTCTGCATGGTGCAACGCTTCTTCAGACTGACGGAGAATGTGTTGTTTATGGTTCTATATAGAATCTTTTTGAAAGGGTTCTATATAGCACCAAAAAGGTTGTGATGTCAAGCTTGTTACAGTAGAGGAACCCTTTTGGTGTTACATAGAACCACATACAACACATTCTCCATCAATCTGAAGAACCATTTCACCATGCAGAGAACCATTTAAGCACACAAATGGTTCTTTGAGTGTTTATGGTTCTATATAGAACCATTGTCTTTAGTAAAAAGCCCTTGAAGAACCATCTTTTCTAGAGTGTAGCTGGTTTGGTTAATCCAGGTGTGTCCGGTCTTCTCTGTAAAGGCCGGTGTGGCTGCGGGTTTTCATTCTGACAGCAGCAGATCACCTGATCAGGTGTTTGAGGACTGAGATGAGCTGATTGAACAGGTGCAGTCAGGTGATCTCCGGCTTGTTTGGAGTGAAAACAGCCACAGTGGCCCTTTATGGATGAGACTGGACACACTGCATTAATCAGTACTTCATCATGTTAAATCAGGTGTGCTGGAGATAATCTGACCCTGCGTTCACACCGGCAGCGGCGCGACGCGACAAGGCAGCCGCAGGTCACTCATCGATCTCCGGCAACAGGAAGCGGCGTGAACGTTGGTGAACCAAAGTGGGCGGAGTCAGTGACACAACAAAGTTGAGCGGAGTTTAACTTTATGCAAATGAGGAGCAAAGCGAGGTGGAGATTACCAATAGGAAATGAGCATTGAGCAGCGCAGTACACACTGTCGCTGTTTATAAGTGCATGACTGATCAATAATTCAGCATAACAAAATACATATATTTTTTCTTTGTAACTAACATTGTTGTGCGTTTATTCCACATAGCAGTGGTAGGCCTGTCACACTCCACATATCCTCCTGCACCTGTTGTGTAAATGCCAGTAGTTCTCATAGCAGTATTCGCTTGGTGAGCGTGGGGCCGTCAGGGCTCGCCTAACCAAGTGAGCAGTTAAAAACACTCAACGCGCTTTCAGTAACCATCTGTTGGGCACAATGACGTTGGCCCCATGCTGAGAGCAGCCAATAAAAATAATACATTTACATACGTCCGGACGTTTAGTAAACACCGTGTACGGTGTGGGCATTGCTACCCAGCTAGCCACTGTTCCTCATCAGTTGTGGTAGCCGCTCCTAAAGCAAGGCACTACAGTGAATCGAGTTGAAAATGTAATAACAGTTAAATTTGGTTCCAGCCATCAGAGCAGAAATTAGAGATTAAACGTTTGGGACACACCAGCCAGAGGATTCAACACCACTCAGTCTGGAAAGGACAAAAACTGCCCCTTCAGTCCAGAGAGGTTCAAGAGAAAAACATGGTTAACTGTGAGTGTAGCTAAAAATAGAAAGATCGTCCTGCATCTTTTCTTTTTGAGCAGTGACCGTCACTGCGAGTCATTCTGCATCATTACAAGGTGTGTTATTCCTAATGCCCAGAGAGTGTGTTTCCCTGCTGCAGACCACAGTGATCATTTACTGATAGATAACTTAGGATTTGTAATGTGATCTAATGTGGTTATCATATCACTCATATCACTCTCTCCATTTCCACTCCTGCACCGTCACGTTCATTTGTGAATTTGTGGTTTCACTGATGGAGTGCGTTTGTGTTTAAACCACATTTGTGTGTAGCTTCATTGACAAGTCGCTGCTGCCCCTACGGTTTATTGTGCCCCACCAGGCTTTCTGTCGCAGAGACGCCACTGGAACGCAGGGTTAGAAATCTGGATTTGTTCTTCAAACTAGCTCACATTAAAAACAAGAACTTTTTGTTACTTTCTACTGTATTTATGTTTATTTGCATTATTATATGGTATAATATCTGGTCTTTTTACCAGCACAAACGCACTTTAAACAATGAGCTTAGGTGTCTAAGACTTTCACACAGCACCTGCACAGGTTCACCGATGTTTATGGATAATGAATAAGATATCTGTGTTGCAGACACGGCGACCGCTGCTTCCTTTGGTGTGTTCCATTTAGTTCGGCAGACGGATACGGGAGCTGGGAACGACGTCACACCCGAATCAACTGCGTTCCAGTAAAACAATCCGAAAAACAAACTGGACGCCTCCGAGAAAGCGTCTGTTGTGCTTTCTCCTTCGGAATACAGACAACTACTGAACACACATGAGGTCCAGCTCAAAAACATGAGAGCAGAAGAAAGAAGGGACGTTTTTCATCGTGTAAGAAAGGTAAAAGAGGCCCAAATCCAATCTTTTTTCTTCAGATGTGACACAGATGTGTGTCTGTGTGTCAGTGTGAACAGATAAACACACTGAATCTGACATCTTCAACTCTGATTTGAGACGCTTTCATATGTGGTACTGAAATCTGATACGTATCCGATCTGCGGCAGCGTGACTCAGTCTGAACAGCCAGATCGGAATTCATGCGACTTATACATCAATCCAGCTCCACATTCGTCATAGTTTCGTGCTACTGAGACTCATAAACATCCGGGCTGATGTTTCTGTACTAAAAATTCGAAGGCTCTTATCTCCACCGCTCCATGTTTGAAGAGATTTAGAAAGAATTGACTGAACGAGGCTGCAGGAGAACGAGGCTGTAGGAGAACGAGGCTGCAGGAGAACGAGGCTGCAGGAGAACGAGGCGGCAGCATCAAAGAAAAGTCTGAAAGCAGTTTAAAGAATCTGAGGACACGAACCGAAGAAATGACCGCGCCGAATAACGAACACATTCTGGGTGATGAGCCCAGCTGTCAGTCTTCCGAACTTCATGATCGCTGCGTGAACCTTTGACTGCATTCAGATCAGTCACTCTATAACCAGCACACAAAGGCGAGGGCTCGTCAGAATAACGGTCACTAAGGCTGAACTAGATACTGATATCCTCTATGCTGCGGGCAACACAGCAACTCATCCTGAAGGCTGGACCTGAGTGGGAAGTCATGCTGGACATGGATGACTACACTCTTGCATGCCATTCCCAAGTCACCAAGCTGCAGTTTGAATATCTCCTGATGAAGTTGCCACAAATGTACATCAACATTCCATATAAACTCAGAAGACTCGTGTAGGTTCACTGGTGGTTCTGGATAGTAAATAAAATGAACTGAACCATTTCACACCAAACCACTCTGAATCTCTCTGTTTACAGCTCACACACTGAGTTATGAAGGAATTTTGAAAAATTGGTGGAATTCCCCTTTGAGTGTAGGTTTGGTTAAACCCACTTTGACTGACCTTTCTCTCTTCCTCTCTAACCTGAGAGAGAGTGTGTGTGTACAGTACTGGGGGTCATTACAGAGAGTTCAGTGCAGGAGAGGTGGATTATACGTCTGTTCTGAAGGGCTGTGTTTTCAGCAGCGCTCGGCCGTATAACAGCGTGATTTCTGATCTGAAACTGAATCCACTCAGAATCTCTGGAGGGTAAATCAGCACTGTTCTCATGCACCCCCTGCTGCTCGGCCCGGAGCAATGAGCAATCTCCCACAGCTCCTACGGAATACACACACACACACACACACACACACACACACACCACACACACACACACACACACACACACACACACACTCACACACACACACACACACACACCACACACACCACACACACACACACACACACACACTCACACACACACACACACACACACACACACACACACCACACACACACACACACACACACACACTCACACACACACACACACACACACTCACACACACACACGATCCAATACAGCCAGAGAAAAACACAGAAAAACACGCCCACGCTCCGCTTAGCGCCAGCGCTTTCAACTGGACAGCTTCGGATTGCTTAGATACGTCCCTCCAGTTCAGGTTCTTAAAGGGCCAGAGTCATAGATTTACCCAGCTAAATTCAAATAAGAGGTTGTAGTATGTAGAAAAGGCTACAAGGAACTCCAGCACTGATGCTAACCAATCAGCGCTCAGTATCAGTAATGCTAACCAATCAGCGCTCAGTATCAGTAATGCTAACCAATCAGCGCTCAGTATCAGTAATGCTAACCAATCAGCGCTCAGTATCAGTAATGCTAACCAATCAGCGCTCAGTAGCAGTAATGTTAACCAATCAGCACTCAGTAGCAGTAATGTTAACCAATCAGCACTCAGTAGCAGTAATGTTAACCAATCAGCACTCAGTAGCAGTAATGTTAACCAATCAGCACTCAGTATCAATACATAAAATTAACTATGACTGCTTTTAGCTACATAAACATCATAAAACTCAATAAATAGTAGGATCTGTTCTCTTTACCAGCACATTATCAGTCCCTTTCTCCTGTATCAATTCGGCAACATTGTAAATCAGGGTCACCCTTAATGCTCTCCACGGTTAAATAAAGACTGATTGATTGATTGATTGATTGATTGATTGATTTGATATTTTCTCTTATATACACAGCGAGATTCACTGTAAAGAGGCGCCGAATATTCTGTAGAAACTCTCGCTAGGACGAGCAAAACAACGTGCAATGAGCTCCTCAGTATATGGAGCTTTGAGGAAGCCGGGCTGCCCCTGCGCCGGAGCGATGACCTCGCAACGTTTAACCTCCATCCACTCAGTCACTCGACTTCTCATCAGGATGGTGGTGTACAGTATTGAGCAGCGCGTCAAGGTATGTAGCGTATTTTGGTGGTTCAGATTGCTTCATCCTAATGGGAGTTACAACAGAATACTCGGGGCCTCTTTCGAGTGAATCTCCCTGTGTGTATATATATATATATATATATATATATATATACACAGTAAGCTCTGGCCCCTCCAGTCATCCAGTCATGGCCTCCTACCCACCACCTGATGTGTAACG
This sequence comes from Colossoma macropomum, assembly GCF_904425465.1. Classification (NCBI taxonomy): domain Eukaryota; kingdom Metazoa; phylum Chordata; class Actinopteri; order Characiformes; family Serrasalmidae; genus Colossoma; species Colossoma macropomum. Next base: position 34,143,189 of record NW_023494796.1, on the reverse strand, counting down.
AACCTGCTGTCACTTTTTGCACGGTTACATCATCTAAGTGGGAGCTTCTCGCTGGAGGACTCTGGAGGTGGATGAAGTGATTCTGTTGGATGTCAAAACGCATTTCAGGCCGTCAGTAAAGCCCTGCATGTAAGAGCGATGACTCGTTAACTCGTTAATTCCTTCCTTCATTACTGTCGGACTGTATATTCTCATCCGTGCAGCAGAAATCGTCCTCCCTGGTGATGGCAGAGCGCTCGGTCAGCATTCTGAAGACCAGCTTCTACACTCGGCTGAGGCGACTTCAGAGCTGAGTTCACTCAACACTGGAACAAAGGCTCCATACAGTAATAAACCATGTTCAGAGCTCCCCCCCCCCCGCCCCCCACCTCAGCAGTCCACTGCTGTTACTCCTTTACACCAAACCCATCTCTGAGTTCACTGCCTGTGGTCACCAGTCCAGCTCCTGCTCATTAACGGGACTGATGATCTGCACCAGGTGTGTCCAGTCAGGCTGGGAGGTAGATCAGGGAGGTAGATCTCCGGGACCTGAACCTGAACGTCTTTACTGAGTGTAGTTAGTTTTACACCATCCTTTACTAAATCTGGCTGCAGCACAAATCCATAAGTCGTGTCTTAACTAAAGCACTTTGAGATTAAATTGATTTTAATTGATCAATTGATTTTAGTTATTTATTTTTTTCCCATGTATTTATTTATTTATTTATCATTATTCATATTCTTGTTTTAATTATGATTATTTTATTATTATTTCAGTCATTTATTTTCCTTTTTTGATCTTATTCTCCTTTTGTTTAATTTATCTTCTTTTGATTTTATTAACTTTTAGATTTTAGTTACCCTTTAATTATTGTTTTATGTTTTCTACTGTTTTTTATATATTTTTATTATTGTTTCTTTTTTTTCTACCTGATTTGAGTCTTTTTTTAATTTATTTAAATTGCTTTTATTATCTGATATGTTGTTACACATCAATCTCTTTCTCCTGGAACAACTCAGCAACATTGTAAATCAGGGTCACCCTTAATGTTCCCCAGTGAATTCATAACCATTTCATGTAGTAACTCTGTGAGGGAGCTTTTAGAGGTGGACGTCTGGTTCCTATCACCACCACTGTGAACAGTTCTGACTCGGTCTAGAACTGAGGGCCACTCTGAACGACTCTGTTTACATCTCAGCCACTTAATATGGTTATGGTTATATGAATTGGTGGAGCTCCCCCTTAAGATCTCAGCTGCTTCTAAGACGGGCGGTTGGCCTGGTCGGTTCCCCCGGAGAATGATTCAGAGACCACTTTTTTGGGCAGCCTCCAGGCCGAATGCCCCAGAGACCCATGTCCACACGACTTCACAGACATGAAATCGAAAAGCTCCTTGACAAATGGCTGAAGTTAATGTTTCTCTAGCCGTTTCTCTCGTCTTTCAGGCGTGTCGGCTCCAAATTAATCTCCTGAGCCTCTTTGATTGCTGTAATAGCAGCAGCAGCAGGAGGAGAAAGACTTTAGGAAGTGTGTGTTGGTTCCCGTGCTGTTAATAATGAGAGAGAGAGGGAGAGGGGGCAGCTCCGCTGGGTGCTGGACTGACCTCATTTTAAGGAGAACAGTGGGGAGAAGTGTGGAAGGGGAAATCGATAGTCCTACACACTGACCCAGAGTAGCAGCATGAGTCCAGACACAGTCTGACAGTCTGAACCTCATGCAGAGGCACATCCGCAACGTCTCCAGGTGAACAAGAGCAGCGTTCTCATCTTCTACCACAAACGCCAGCTACAAAGCTCCTATCTGACCATCACAAATCATCAGTCTGCGTGGTCACCATCGGGCAGCCATCTTTCATACCAGCAGGTCCTGATGTAATTTCAGCAGTCAAAACCACCGAGTCGAGTCTGATCGCAATCAGGGTCGGGACTGAAACTGTAGGCACAACATCACTTTCTCTCTCAATACCAACCCAATATTTTAATTTAAAGCTGCACGACGTCCGTTTTTATTAAAACTGAAAGACGTGACGTTACAGAGTGAGGAGAATAAAAAAAGCCTGAAATAACCATTTAAACTCAGAGGCGTCGAGTTTTTCACACCACGTCGTACGTCTTTACGTATTAACGTCACACGCAGACTCTAAAAGAAGGTCCGGCTCGATGTTTCGGCCTCAAATGACCTCAGAATCAACATCACGCTGATGAAGATGTGATGACTATAGTAGATAATTCACTCTCATCCTCAGAGACGCTCCTTCACCCAGTTTACACTGAGTTCCCTCTGATTCTCTTTCAGCCAGCAGAATCTTCCACTCAGAGAAGGTGCAGTTACACATCTCCACCAGAGAGGTCTCCAAATCCCCAAAACTTGTTAAAAACTGCTACACTTCAAAATCAGCACTGCTCTTGAAGGGAGATGCCATAATTCAGCCGTTCTTAAGAAGAAATTTCTTACGCAGTTTTGATGAACATTATGACATTGACCAGTGTTCTCTATGTGGGGTTTGTTCTGAGGTAAGAACAGAATCTACACACTCAAGAGCACAAAGGTGAGAACAGTTCTGCGCTTTAAGAACACGTCATGGATCTGACCTTCCTCAAGAACACACTTCAGAACAAACTTAGGAAGATACTGGAGAATGAGGCCCAATGATTTATGATAGTTTTGAGATAAGCTAGTGCTGTTTGGCCTTTATCAACACTGTAAGAAGAATAAAGTGGCTATATGTGTGTTGTAGACACTGCAACCCCTGGTTCCTCTCACCGGAACCAGTCGGACAGTTTCCCCACATCTCGTCACTTCAAATCAAACGACTCTGAATGACGTTGTTTACATCTCAACAGTTGAATTATGCAGAAAAGTAGACAAACTGGTAGATCATCAGGCTCAAACTACACAAACTACCTCACGAGAACAAAACATACATCACACAGTGTGAGTTTACAGCAATTCAGGACTGGACTGATTCTTTTCACCCTCTGAATCCAGTTACTGGTGTTGGCTCATGATAACCGCTGAGACAGTTTTCTAGATGCAGGCCGTATCATATCAGTGCATCTGTGTCATCGACTGAAGGCAGTGTGAAGTCAGATGTGAACTGAATCACTGATGATTCAGACCACGTCTTGACGAGCCTCCGTTCAGAAACCGTATCTGGACACTGACACTATAAACAGAGACAGTTCCACTCATAATGACGCTGACCGTGTGCTGGCCCTGATTTACAGTGTAAAGACTCACAGCTCAGGGTCATCGTCCTGAACGTCACCCTTATCTATCACTCCTGGCTACTCACCCCTGAACTTCACGGTAATTTGAGTGCAGCAGAGACCCTGTGTGCTTGTTGTAGAGCGGAGTTCGTATTTTTATATCTTCTAAATCTGCAGTAGCTGCTCTGTTTAAGTGAACGCTGTACTTTCATTACAGTGAGCTGAACACTGGCCGCTTTGGGGGCGTCGCTCAAACAGGATCTTAAGAATTTAGCGCTGATCATAATTCCGGATCTTTTTGATATACAAAAAAGGTATAGATTAATAAATTAAAGTATACCAATGAACCAGCCTGTGTGTCGTCAGCGAGGACAAAGCTGCTCTTTCATAAAGAACACAGCGGTGAAAAATCGTCTGACAATTAAAGCTCCATGATAAACAGTGTGTAATGTGCGTAAGCAGTGCACAGGGTTAGTGTAAATAACATCTCTGTAATTAATTACTGGAAAAAAAGAATCATAAATGTAAAAAGTTCTTTTTAGCTTTACCAAAAATAAAATCCCCAATTCCTCTTCAGTTTCTTTACCAAACGCCTAAAATGAGCCTTAAATGTCAAAGACCTAATGCCAAACCAAGATATCAGTATGTAGACATATTTCCTGTACATGAGGGGACGAAGGGTCGAGAGCGTCGCCCTTTTAAACAGTGTTTTATCAGCGTCTGAAACAAGTTCAGGACCATACGGTCTGTGTTGTGTACTATTTTATTGAACACATGGATTTCAGAGCTTTTAGCTGTTGCTGTTCATGACAGGTCATCTGCTGGGTTACAGCGAGCAGGCAGTGAGGCCATCAGAGCATGGAGTAATGCACGGCATGGCATGAGGAGAACCGCCCCGGGGTACACGAGGGGTTAATCTGGGCCTGAGAGTCTGCTCAGGCCTGGCACTGTCGCAGAACACACTACTGCTTAGAAAACGAACGCAGAGCATGAGCTCATTCTGAGGAAAACACACCTAATCACTTCTACAGCAACCCCTTTATCATCACACGGGGCTTTCAAATTAAGAGTCTCACGCTATCACAGCAATACAGCAGTCAGGCCACAGACACACCCCGCCATCTCACACCTCACTCCTCGCTCACTCTGCTGCCTGATCCGGTCTGAGGAGTTAAGGCCTGAAAACAACGCCTTCACACACGGCAGCCTCAGATCTCCACACGTCTGATTACAGTCGGGGTTAAACGTGAACATCAGAGCCTGTGATTACTTTCAGTGGAGGAGAGAGAGAGAGAGAGAGAGAGAGAGAGAGTGAGAGATGGAGAGAGAGAGAGAGAGAGAGAGAGAGAGAGATGGAGGGAGAGAGAGAGAGAGAGAGAGAGAGAGATGGAGGGAGGGAGAGAGAGAGAGAGAGAGAGAGAGAGAGAGAGAGAGAGAGAGAGAGAGAGAGAGTGAGAGATGGAGAGAGAGAGAGAGAGAGAGAGAGAGAGAGAGAGAGAGAGAGAGAGATGGAGGGAGAGAGAGAGAGAGAGAATTGAAAATGAAAAATGAAAATGAAAAATGAAAATTTTACTGGGAGAAAATGTAGAAACAATAAGTTTAGCAGGACAGTTAATTCAGAACTGCCACAAGATCAGAGAAGAAAATGTAACATAGCACTTCAGTTATATAATTAATATTTCTAATTCCTGAGGTTCAAACTGTATTACAGTTTTCATATGTACCTTGTTTTATTTATTTATTTATTTATTTATTTTTAATTATTATTATTATTATTTTACTGTATTTTATTTTATTACATTTGGCATGTCCATACTCATTCTATGCTTATATGTATTACCATATTTATTTATTATTTTTTTTTTTTTCCCTATTTATTTTCGATTCATTTTTTTTCCTATTAATTTATATTTTAATAATAATTCAATTTAAGATGTATTTACAGCTTTGGCAACATAGGTCTTATATCCTGCCATGCCAATAAAGCATATTTGATTTTGAGAGAGAGAGAGAGAGAGAGAGAGAGTGAGAGAGTGAGAGAGACAGTGAGAGAGAGAGAGTGAGAGAGAGAGAGACAGTGAGAGACAGAGAGTGAGAGAGACAGTGAGAGAGAGAGAGTGAGAGAGACAGTGAGAGAGAGAGAGTGAGAGAGAGAGAGACAGTGAGAGACAGAGAGTGAGAGAGAGAGACAGTGAGAGAGAGTGAGAGACTGATAGAGAGAGTGAGAGAGACAGTGAGAAAGAGAGTGAGAGAGAGAGAGAGACAGTGAGAGACAGAGAGAGTGAGAGAGAGAGACAGTGAGAGAGAGTGAGAGAGAGAGAGTGAGAGACTGATAGAGAGAGTGAGAGAGTGAGAGAGAGAGTGAGAGAGAGAGAGAGTGAGAGACTGATAGAGAGAGTGAGAGAGTGAGAGAGAGAGTGAGAGAGAGAGAGAGTGAGAGACTGATAGAGAGAGTGAGAGAGTGAGAGAGACAGTGAGAAAGAGAGTGAGAGAGAGAGAGAGACAGTGAGAGAGAGTGAGAGACTGATAGAGAGAGTGAGAGAGTGAGAGAGACAGTGAGAAAGAGAGTGAGAGAGAGAGAGAGACAGTGAGAGACAGAGAGAGTGAGAGAGAGAGACAGTGAGAGAGAGAGAGTGAGAGAGAGAGAGAGAGTGAGAGACTGATAGAGAGAGTGAGAGAGTGAGAGAGAGAGTGAGAGAAAGAGAGAGAGAGAGAGAGAGAGAGAGAGAGAGATGTCCTCTCTCTTGTTATCTTTTTTTATGCTACTCATACTGTAACGTAACTTGCTTTCTGATGCACATATCTACTAATAGTCAGTGAATACCAGTTTAATTAAGGTGAGATCCCTTACCATTAGCTCTTCGAACATCCAAGGACTACATTCATCAACATTTGGTTTTAAGAGCACAAATGTAGACTTCTTAATGAACATTTCTGATGTAGACATTATTATATTATTAGAAACATGGTGTAAAGACGACACTGACACTCACTGTCCCACACATTATAGAGAAATTTTACTCTCTCTAATTTTCCCTCTCTAAAACAGAAAAATATTAAACATGGTAGAGACTCGGGGGGGAATATTATATGGTATAAGGATGATTTGTCTGCCTATCTGGATCTGCTAGAGCAGTACTGTCAGAACTGGGCCCTGACAGTCAACCCAAACAAATCTAAAGTCATGATCTTCCAAAAGAAAGCCGGATCTCAGGAAAGCAGATGTGTGTTCAGTCTAGGAGACGCCGCCCTGGATCAAACGCTTTCCTACGATCACCTCGGACTAAAGATCAGTGCCTCAGGAGGCTTCGGTCTGGCAGTGAATGCACTGAAAGAAAAGGCCTGCAGGGCCTCGACTCAATCAGGAAACAACTCCACAAGATTAATATCCCAATCAGAATCTGGACAAAGATCTTCGACAGTGTAGTCCTGCCCACTGCGCTGTACGGTAGTGAAGTCTGGGGGCCACTCAGTCATCGTGACTACACTAGATGGGACAAGCATCCCACTGAAGTCCTGCATGCAGAATTTTGCAGAATGATTTTAAACGTCCAAAGAAAAACACCAGCGAATGCCTGCAGGGCTGAATTAGGCCGATTCCCTCTAATCATGAACACTGAAAAAAGAACACTGAGATTTTGGACGCACCTTAAATTGAGTCCCAAAACAAAACTGCAGTTTCAGGCACTCCAATCCCAGGACTTGGGAAAATACTGTGCTAAGTATTTTAGATCTCATCCAGGCCTATTAAAATAAAAACAAACGAGCAAGAGTTCATAAACGGACATAAATGAAAGTCGATTTACCACTCTGTCGTGGGAGAGATGCTGCTCTGATGACAAACCACCTTACAGTAAAGAAGATTTAAACGCTGACTGACTGACAGACTCCACAGAGGGCATCACATCACAGGTGTGTGTGGCGTTTTGTGTCCTTTAATAAATGATGTAGCTAACCTTGCGTAACAGCCTGCCTCTGATGCCTCGAAACGATCTTGCCTTCACTGTGAGGCTGAATTTAATCTGCTGGAAGACAAATATCAGACCGTATTTATCTTTTTCCTTTGTTCATTACTCCAGTACACTAGTGACCCTCATGCTGCGTTGGACTGACTCATCTGCATCTGTCACTGAAACTCTGGTTATGCAAAAACTGACATTTGCTGAGCAGAAATGTTTGTAAAGTGTGATCAAAACCCTCATCTGTCATATTGAAACGGCCAGAACCAGCCTACCGTTACTGCACTGCTACATTAAGGCAGTGATTTACCCACAAACACTGTTCCAGCACATCAAACTCAGAGTTTCCCTTAGATTTAAAAACACCCCAAACATGAAAACACCAAGTTTTACATTCTCTATATATTTATCTTCAAGAAGTCCAAGTGTGACGGACCAGTTCAGTTACAGCCCGTTCACTTACATCAGAAGAATCATGTGTGGATGCTTTACAGTACATCCTGACCCAATGAGTAATTTATCTGTAGACACATTTAAGAATAGTGGAACACCATACTAGCGATATCTGCTAGAGCACATCTGAGTCTGTTCTTCAGACTCCTGTCCGATATATAGGTCAGTTAAGTGGTGGGAATAAAATATCTCTCTCTCTCTGTGTTGGAGCGTCTTCTATATTTCATGGCAGGAGGAGAATCCAGAAGCGGTCATGGCTGCACAGACACTATACGATCCACTGTAAGAACACCGTCACAGTCTAAACATCCATTTGTATGAAATATAGATGCCGTGGGGTTCTGAGAGTCGTGCTGTGTCTGCAGACTCTAAATCCGCTCTATAGCTGCTGCGGAGCGCTAAAATATGCATGACTTCAGCTCATTTATGTTTGAGTATACCTCCGACGCATACCGAGACTCTTTGGTGTGTCAACAGCGCAGTAGCGAAGGTGCGGTAAGTAGCAGGCTCGGCCTCCTCCGCTGCTCTGCGCTACAGACGTTCCTGCAGTAATGTGGTTCTGCTCCACAGCACTCTGAGACAGTGAGACATGTGGGTGTGGCTTTCTGAAGTTTCTCCAGCAGGACCGCTGTTAGCACACAGGCTTCCATGAACCCACACCAGAAGAAGCACGTTTGCAGTAACATCTGTTAAAACGACGGACGTTTTGAAAAGATCTTGGGCTGCTCAGTGATGTATTATTTACTATGTCACTGCTGTCAGAACAAAACCTCTTATCTCTACTCCGTTTTTCAGCTTTAGACATAGTTTGAAAATGCCTGTTGTCCTTTATCTGTGTGTAAATTTCATGAAGAATGGACCAAAACAAACGACACAAAATGACGTGGAAAAAATTCTGGTTCCTTTGAAGTTCCTTCTCTAAAGTTACCATTTTGGAGATAGGATGTTTTCTTCCGACAACAGCGATGTGATGTTTATTAAAGATTTTCATAAAAACTGTTAACGTGAAAAAGCATATAAACTAAAAATGCAATAGAAAGTATGTGAAAGCTGCAGCCGATGTGTTGCTGCCAGTTCTAAACAATGTTTTTCATGAAATGGAAAAATGTCTCACTTTCAACATCTGATATACGTTCTATGTTCTACTGTGAATAACATATGAGATTTGCAAATCATTGCATTCTGTTTATATTTACATTTATTTACATTTTACACAGCGTCCCAACTTTTTTGGAGTTGGGGTTGTATTTTTCTGCCAGATTTTTCATGATATTGACACCGTTCCAACTCCGGAATGCTCGGTCTGATCAGGAATGGTGTGTGTTGTATACAGCTTTTTGTTCGAATGTACGATTTTCATACAACAATCATAATATGGCAATATTTTTCCCATAGCAATGAATTAGGTGGAATTTTGTGTGCAATACCCTAGCAACCATCTGGAAAACCATAGGAACCACTTAGAACATCCTAGCAACTACCTGAGATACCAAACCAACTGCTTAGCAACCACCTAGGATACCATAGCAATCACTTTAAGACACCCTAGCAACCACCTGGCTTACCAAAGCAACCGCTTAGCAACCACTTCAGATACAAGAGCAACCACTTAGCAACATCCTAACAACCCCTGGGATACAAAGCAACCGCTTAGCAACATCTCAGCAAGCTTAAAGGGGAATCCCACTGATTTTTTCAAAATTCTACATGATTTAGTGGTTACGATGTAAACAGAGTGGTTCAGAGTGGTTCTCTGTTCTAGATAAACTTAGAGTCAGAACTGTTCACAGTGGTGGTGATAGGAACCAGACGTCCACCTCTAAAAGCTCCCTCACAGAAAGTTCCTACAGTAAATGGTTATGAATTCACTGCCTGATGACTGAGACACTGTTTTATGGTAGTTTAGAGAACTTAAACTCCATTCATGGTGGAGGGATACATGCAGGGCGCTGTGAGGCAAAATAGTCCCCAAAGAAAACTTATTATTTCAGATTTTCCACTATTTTCCATCATCAACATTCCATATAGACTCAGAAGACTCGTGTAGGTTCACTGGTGGTTCTGGATAGTAAATAAAATGTCTATATCTGTGTTGTAGTCATGGCGACCCCTGGTTCCTATCACCACCACTGTAAAGACATCTGAACCATTTCACACCAAACCCCTCTGAACCTCTCTGTTTACAAATGAACCATTTAATCACACAGAAGTTTTTAAAAATCAGTGGGGTTCCCCTTTAAGCTGCACAGTCACTTCTCTACGTCTAACTGTACACTTTTCTTTGTTGCTAAACAGTTTCACGAAAAGGTTGCTGCCATATTTTCATAATTCCTGTGTGCCGTAAAGCAGCATGTGTGAATGAGTCTGATAGTTCGTACCGCTGCACCACAGCTGCGCCGCAATCACAGCTGGACGTGTCTTCACTTGTCTGTCCACCGCGTCCTCTGAGAGATGAGCCCTTGCAGGAGTGATGGTAAGTGTTATATCAGTTGCTGGCTTCTTGTTTGATTGAAGGTTGGAGGAGCCTGATGTGACAGATGGAAGTCAAGAGGAAGAGCCGCTGCTGAAAGTGTAATGAACGCTGTCGAGTCGTCATACACACTCCTGACATTACTGCAGCGCTGTGGCGAAGGCTGTAATACCATAGAGGAGAGGTCAAAGCAATAAACGCTTCAAAGCAGCTGAAGTACCGACACGTTTTACTGTAAAATATATCTTAAAACTGCAGACATCTTCTGTATTAGCACGGAAATATGTCACTGTGTCAAACTGTGTTAAAGGGAGATTTTCTATACAGTTAAATTAAAGAAAGTTGCTTAGAGTGGAACATCACAAAGCTACTCAGTGTAAGTAATGCATTGTACCAGACTCACTCCAGTCACTGGATCACCCTTCAGGTGCCGAGAGCTTTTACTGAACTGGGAAAACCAAATCTTTAGCTGCAGCACCAGCGTCGCTCACTGGTGTCACATGAACATTTTAAACTTCTGGTCTCTAAACACCTCCAACCAGCCCGACACTGTTCTACCTGATTTCTCTTCACTTTTAATATTACTGTGGTATGTTTTAGCTGTTGTTTCATTTTTATTATTCGTTTTTTATTATTATTCTTTTTATTTATTGTAATCCTTTAATTATTTTTACAGCCAATTTGTCTTACATCTTCTATTTCATTATTTATTTCATTAATTGTGTTTTTTTATTTGATCCTAATCTGATCTGTAATTTATTAAGCTACTGTTCTATTGTAATTGTAATAGTTTATTGATTTCTTCACTTTTTTGCTATTAAATCTTTCCACTATTATTACTATTACTTTTCAGCACTTATAATGATTTTAAATATCCAACTTCTCAATCCCTGACCTCTGTATTGGGTCGGCTACACTGTAAATGAAGGTCTCTGTCAACGTACTTTACATGAAGCAATCGCTTAGCAACCACTTAGGATATCAGAGCAACCATTTAACAACATCTCAGCAAGCTTAAAGGGGAATTCCACTGATTTTTCAAAATTCTCCAAAATTAAGTGGTTAAAATGTAAACAGAGTGGTTCAGAGTGGTTCTCTGTTCTAGAGAAACTTGCCGAGTCAGAACTGTTCACAGTGGTGGTGATAGGAACCAGACGTCCCCCTCTAAAAGCTCCCTCACAGAGTTACTACATGAAATGCTTATGAATTCACTGCTTGATGACACTTTTATTATAAAGTTTTGGCTTAAAATGTATTTGAATCCATTTATTTTGAACCCATTCATAGTGGAGGGATACATGCAGGGCGCTGTGAGGCAAAATAGTCCCCAAAGAAAACTTATTATTTCAGATTTTCCACTATTTTCCATCAACAACATTCCATATAAACTCAGAAGACTCGTGTAGGTTCACTGGTGGTTCTGGATAGTAAATAAAATGTCTATATTTGTGTTGTAGTCATGGCGACCCCTGGTTCCCATCACCACCACTGTAAAGACATCTGAACCATTTCACTCCAAACCACTCTGAATCGCTCTAATTACATCTCACACGCTCAGTTATGGATCTAGCTGGCTGTGAAGGTGATTAAACACTTGGTGTCCAGATTGCAAGTGTGTCCACTGTAGTTATCACGTCAAGGAGAGCCGTGTCAAAAACCATGGCGGCGTACGCCAGATGAGGAAACACTGCCTCAGGAAAAGGCCGCTGTGATGGTCTGTGCTCTCTGGCAGGGACGGACCAACAGGGTGTCAAATAAACAAATGAACAGTTGTGTTATAATGAATTAAAATGTTAAGATATTCAGTTAATTATTAAAATACAGACTCAGAAGTTACCAGAGGAACGTCTTAAGTGTGTCTGACTCAAGCACACCTGTGCGTCATTGGCCTCACACAGCTGACTCCTGTGACGTGGCTGCCATTTGGAAAAGCCAACGCAGAAGATGTGCCCTCAGTGTAGAGCTCGGCTCAGACGTTAGTCAGGGAAGAAAGTAATCTGGTTGGATGAGTCATTTTTACTTTTTTATGGATGGTTTGGTGGAAGAGATTTCAGCCCTGTTAAACGCGATGATGAGGCTTTTCTTCCACTTCAGCAGTGAAGAAACGTTATAAAGGCCAAAGATGTCCCGAATCAGGAAAACGCAGACATTTGGGGGGACGAGGCAACCTCAAAAATAATGGCAACATGAATGTGAATGAAACTGAATTTACAGCACATGGCTGTATGCTCTTACTCAGAGAGACAGTCTAATCACGTTTCAGAGCAGTTCTGTGTCTGTAATTTTGGTAACAGTGTGGAAAATAACCACTGTACATGGGGTAGGGCTAAACGGGGTAGGGCTAAACGGGGTAGGGCTAAACAAGGTAGGGTTAAACAGGTTAGGGTTAAACGAGGTAGGGTTAAACGAGGTAGGGTTAAACGGGGTAGGGTTAGACAGGTTAGGGTTAAACGAGGTAGGGTTAAACGAGGTAGGGTTAGACAGGTTAGGGTTAGACAGGTTAGGGTTAAACAGGTTAGGGTTAAACGAGGTAGGGTTAAACGGGGTAGGGCTAAACGGGGTAGGGTTAAACGGGGTAGGGTTAGACAGGTTAGGGTTAAACGAGGTAGGGTTAAACGAGGTAGGGTTAGACAGGTTAGGGTTAGACAGGTTAGGGTTAAACAGGTTAGGGTTAAACGAGGTAGGGTTAAACGGGGTAGGGCTAAACGGGGTAGGGTTAGACAGGTTAGGGTTAAACGAGGTAGGGTTAAACGAGGTAGGGTTAAACGGGGTAGGGTTAAACGAGGTAGGGCTAAACGGGGTAGGGTTAGACAGGTTAGGGTTAAACGAGGTAGGGTTAAACGAGGTAGGGCTAAACGGGGTAGGGTTAGACAGGTTAGGGTTAAACGAGGTAGGGTTAAACAAGGTAGGGTTAGACAGGTTAGGGTTAGACAGGTTAGGGTTAAACGGGGTAGGGTTAAACAGGTTAGGATTAAACGAGGTAGGGTTAAACAGGTTAGGGTTAAACAGGTTAGGATTAAACGAGGTAGGGTTAAACAGGTTAGGGTTAAACGAGGTAGGGTTAAACGGGGTAGGGTTAAACAGGTTAGGGTTAGACAGGTTAGGGTTAAACAGGTTAGGGTTAAACAGGTTAGGATTAAACGAGGTAGGGTTAAACAGGTTAGGGTTAAACGAGGTAGGGTTAAACGGGGTAGGGTTAAACAGGTTAGGGTTAAACGAGGTAGGGTTAGACAGGTTAGGGTTAAACGAGGTAGGGTTAAACGGGGTAGGGTTAAACGAGGTAGGGTTAAACAGGGTAGGGTTAAACAGGTTAGGGTTAAACGAGGTAGGGTTAGACAGGTTAGGGTTAAACGAGGTAGGGTTAAACGGGGTAGGGTTAAACAGGTTAGGGTTAAACGGGGTAGGGTTAAATGGGGTAGGGTTAAACGAGGTAGGGTTATAGAGGTTAGGGTTGATGAGGTAGGGTTATAGAGGTTAGGGTTGATCAAGGCAGGGTTAAACAGAGTAGGGTTAAATGGGGCAGAGTTAAACGGTAGGTTTATAGGGGGTAGGGTTATACAAGGTAGGGTTATAGAGGGTAGCGTTAAACAGGGTAGGGTTAAATGGGGCAGAGATAAACAGGATCATATGAGGTAGGGTTAAACAAGGTAAGGTTATAGAGGGTAGGATTGATCAAGGTAGGGTTAAATGGTGTAGGGCTAAACAGGGTAGGGTTATATGAGATAGAGTTAAACAAGGTAGGGGTTAGGGTTAAACGAGGTAGGGTTAAATGGGGCAGAGATAAACAGGGTAGCGTTAAACAGGGTAGGGTTAAATGGGGCAGAGATAAACAGGGTAGGGTTAAACAGGGTAGGATCATACGAGGTAGAGTTAAACAAGGTAGGGGTTAGGGTTAAACGAGGTAGGGTTAAACAGGTTAGGGTTAAACGAGGTAGGGTTAGACAGGTTAGGGTTAAACGAGGTAGGGTTAAACGAGGTAGGGGTTAGGGTTAAATGAGGTAGGGTTATAGAGGGTAGGGTTGATCAAGGTAGGGTTAAACTGGGTAGGGTTAAACGAGGTAGGCTTACACAGGGTAAGGGTAGGGTTAAATGGTGTAGGGCTAAACAGGGCAGTATTAAACGGGGGGTTAGTGCTGTAATTTTCCAACAGTCCCTTAGTGTCATTAATTTAGTATGAATGAAACTAACAGAGTGCTGGTGTTCTCTCTCACTCTGAAATCACTCCAATACCACTCCATCCCACGAGAGTGCTTCATCCCCACCCTGACTGCCTCTGTGAGACATGAGTGATGCAGCGGCGACTCTACAGCTCTCACACTGCGGCCGTTCACACACAGCGTCTGCGCTGCAGAGCTGTTCAGCAGAACTGCAGACTGGAGATTCACACTGATTGCAACACAGATCTACGGGCGGTACACGGGGTCAGTCTCGTATCGTCCATTCTGCTGCGCCAATGATGAAGAAGGTTGCATTAGAAGCATATACGTTTGTTTACAACATTTTCTAGCTTGTGGCTGGGTCGTCCTTTCAAACCTATACCGACCAGAAAAAACCTGTGTAGCACAGACTGTTTAGCCATTTACAGCAACATTACGTAACAATTTTGCCTTAAAGTAACAGCTTCTAAATCACTGTGATGCTCCTGTGAACTATAACAGTGAGAACGGCGTCTCTGCCGTCGCCACTCCGGGCCGGAACACCTGCTATAGCGCTATGTAACTTTGGAGGAGCAGCATGAGAACCTCCTGCTAGAACTGCGTAAGGCTTTCAGCACCATGTCACACACCAACGACTCAGCAGCTACAGCGCCACCACATTCAAGCTGCAGCTTCAGTGTAAAAACACAAAAGGCGCCCTCTAGAGGCAGTGTTTGGTTTGTCCATTCTGGGCTACTGTAGAAACATGGCGGCGCAACATGGCGGCCTCTGTTGGAAGAGGCGCCGCTCACTATGTGGATATGAAGGGTCATTCTAAGACAACAACAACACAATGATTCATAGCTACAGGTGATTATACACTGATGAGAATGTGATGTGTTACTATATTCCATTTCTACTAATAGTTTGTGGTATGTTGGATAGACTGGGAATGCTGGTGGATCGGCTTGTAGTACGCTGGATAGACTGGGAATGCTTGTGGATCGGTTTGTGGTATGTTGGATAGACTGAGAATGCTGGTGGGTCAGTTTGTGGTATGTTGGATAGACTGGGAATGCTGGTGGGTCAGTTTGTGGTATGTTGGACAGACTGGGAATGTTGGTGGATCAGTTTGTGGTATGTTGGATAGACTGGGAATGTTGGTGGATCAGTTTGTGGTATGTTGGATAGACTGGGAATGCTTGTGGATCAGTTTGTGGTATGTTGGATAGACTGAGAATGCTGGTGGGTCAGTTTGTGGTATGTTGGATAGACTGGGAATGTTGGTGGATCAGTTTGTGGTATGTTGGATAGACTGGGAATGTTGGTGGATCAGTTTGTGGTATGTTGGATAGACTGGGAATGCTTGTGGATCAGTTTGTGGTATGTAGGACAGACTGAGAATGCTGGTGGGTCAGTTTGTGGTATGTAGGACAAACTGGGAATGCTGGTGGATCAGTTTGTGGTATGTTGGATAGACTGGGAATGCTGGTGGATCGGTTTGTGGGAATAATGGTGAATCAGTTTGTGGTATGTTGGATAGACTGGGAATGCTGGTAGATCGGTTTGTGGGAATAATGGTGAATCAGTTTGTGGTATGTAGGACAGACTGAAAATGCTGGTGGATCAGTTTGTGGTATGTAGGACAGACTGGGAATGCTGGTGGATCAGTTTGTGGTATGTTGGATAGACTGGGAATGCTGGTGGATCGGTTTGTGGGAATAATGGTGAATCAGTTTGTGGTATGTTGGATAGACTGGGAATGCTGGTGGATCAGTTTGTGGTATGTAGGATAGACTGGGAACACTGGTGGATCAGTTTGTGGTATGTAGGACAGACTGGGAACACTGGTGGATCAGTTTGTGGTATGTAGGACAGACTGGGAACACTGGTGGATCAGTTTGTGGTATGTAGGACAGACTGGGAACACTGGTGGATCAGTTTGTGGTATGTAGGACAGACTGGGAACACTGGTGGATCAGTTTGTGGTATGTAGGACAGACTGGGAACACTGGTGGATTGATTTGTGGTATGTAGGACAGACTGGGAACGCTGGTGGATCAGTTTGTGGTATGTAGGACAGACTGGGAACACTGGTGGATCAGTTTGTGGTATGTAGGACAGACTGGGAACACTGGTGGATCAGTTTGTGGGATGTAGGACAGACTGGGAATGCTGGTGGATCAGTTTGTGGGATGTAGGACAGACTGGGAACGCTGGTGGATCAGTTTGTGGGATGTATGTAGGATGTATATTTGTATTTATACATGTTTTGTGAATGTTCTGTATTCAGAATGACAGAAAAAGCAGAAGACAAAATGTAAACTACCATGAAAACACATGATAAACAGCTGGACAGTGCAGCATCAATCACATCAAAGTAAAGACAAACAGCACCAACTGGACCCTGTCACAACCAGCTTGGTCAAATCACACTTAGCACAGCATTCAACAAATACCACTAAATATATGAAACCGCCAAAAAAGGAGAGTCAAGCGAAATGACCTGCCAGATGTCCAGGAAAAAGCAGATCTATAGCTGTATAGCTAGAAGGTCACATCTCACAACAATGGGAACAGCAGAATGCATGAGTGACAGACCAGACTAGAATAAACAAACTCCTCTGGGGACAGTTAATAAAACTTAGCAGACCCCTTTGGAGAGGAAAACCACTCTCTGTCCAGTTTATACACTTCACTTTAACAAGACTCAACAAGAGTTGAATAATTAACAGTAAAAATAATGACATGGTGAAAAATATTCAAAAACTGTTTTCAAATTGCGTTTCTTCTTTTTTGGTTATGGTAATAAAGCCGAGCAGAACGAAACGCATCAATTTTCTAAGGATGAATGAAGTTTTACACAGGTGGTCTCTTTAAGTGGTCCACACTGCCTCATACAAGTCTGTGCTTTTCACACATAACAAAAACTTGGTTCAGGAACTAACTAGCTCTGCTCGCTGTTCAGCTCAATCAAAGTAAGAAGTAAATCTAATGTTCTAAAGGGGGCGCCCAAGAGTGAGGATGCTTGTGGAACCCAAGCTGACCCTGTTGCTCTGTTCTGGAGGCGAGGCTGAGCCGACCGGGCCTCGTGTATCTCGGATACTTCTTGTCAGAGGTAGCTTAAATCAATACTCAGGTAAAAGTACTGATACTAGGGTGAAATAATGGCGCGAGTACAACTAAAAGTACTTTCCAATAAAACAAAAACTTAAGTTCTGAGTAATGGATAGAACTGCAGTGGACCTTCTTAGTAAAGCAGCTATCAGCACAGGAAACGAAGTCTATATGGTGCTATTTTTGGATTCATTTGGTCTAAAATAAAGCTAAAGTTCCAAAGTCAGAGCTGTGACCAATCGCAAAGCACTACATATGTTCAACAACAAAACAGAACGAAGTTAAACACATTAAAGGAAATAGTAACTAAATACAAATGGCTGAAATGTAAGCGAGTAAAAGTAGACTCCTTTACTCACTGATATACTCGAGTAGAAGTTAAAGTATTACAATTTGAGTCCATCAGTGTTTCACTGGAGGACAAGTACTGGAGTAAACATAACTAGTTACCTCCCTCCTCTGCTTCTGACTGTTACACTGATGTTCACTCTCACTGTGTCGACCCTCCAGATCACCACTACAACCTTCTGCAGTGGAAATACGGCAAAAATAATGTTGTGTATTTTGTCAAATTCCATTAAGTGGTTAAGATGTAAACAGAGTGGTTCAGAGTGGTTCTCTGTTCTAGATAAACTTACAGAGTCAGAACTGTTCACAGTGGTGGTGATAGGAACCAGACGTCCACCTCTAAAAGCTCCCTCACAGAGTTACTACATGAAATGGTTACGCATATGAGTGCCTGAAGCCTGAGGGCTGCTTGCAATAAAGTTTAATAGCAGAGAGCTCCATGCACAGCATTGAAAGGAATAAAACACGCCTCTAAAAGCTCCATCAACTAAAGTTATAACACATTATAGTGACAAAATATGATGCCTAATGCCTGAGACATTGTTTTACGACCGTTTTGAGAAGAGTTTGGGAATAAATAAATACATAAATAAATAAATAAATAAATAAATAAAGCCATTTGCGTGGAGGGATACATGGAGTATTTTTCAGATGTTCCACTATTTTCCATCATCAACATTCCATATAAGCTCAGAAGACTCGTGTAGGTTCACTGGTGGTTCTGGATAGTAAATAAAATGTCTATATTTGTGTTGTAGTCATGGCGACCCCTGGTTCCCATCACCACCACTGTAAAGACATCTGAACCACTTCACACCAAACCACTCTGAACCTCTCTGTTTATGTCTGAACATTGAATAAACATTCATTATGCACACATTTCAAAAATGCATGGAATTCCACTTTAACATAATTATATACATTATATTTAACATAATATTATAGTTATGGAAGCAGAAGAACGCTCAAATCCTGGCTGACCTTCTTGTGGCATTGTTCTTTAGTATTCACACGTCACAGGAACCGAAAACCCCTCGCCTAAATCCTAGCTGTAACTCCTTAAGGCCGGAGGTGTTCAGAGAAGAGAGCTGGGCTGGGAGGGAACAGAAGAAGCCTGGGCCTGGGAGAGCACGCTCGGAGGTCGGTGCGTGCTGGGTGGCAGTGACAGGAACCAGACACGTTCCACTGTTCTGTGGTCGTGGCAACCATCTGAGATAATGAGCATGAAAAGATCTGATCTTTATCAGAACTGCCTGTGAGCGCGCTGCTGTCCAACGGGTCTGAAAGATGCATGTGCGTGCAGATCCCCAGGGCCTTGGAGAACGCCTCAGCAGAACTCTCTCACTCTGCCTCTGAGGCCTCTACCAAACACACACACAGCATAAACACAGCTGTCTCACTCTCAGGCCGCGCTGAAGCTCACAACTCGTAAACAGAGAGATTCAGAGCGGTCTGGTGTGAAGTGGTTCAGATTTCTTTACAGCGGTGGTGACAGGAACCAGGGGCCGGATTCACAAAAGCTTGCTTAAGAAAAAACGTGCGAAGGTTCCTTAGACAAACGCTAAGAAGCTCGCTAGAATGTTCTTAAATGGAATTCTCAAAAAAAACTTCAGAAGTTCTCAAATATTCTCTTAAGATGAACTGAATTCAGAAAATCTTCCCTGTTTTCTAGGCTACATTGCATTTGACCATGAACCATAAACGATGTGAGAAAAACGGAGGAAAAATACCAAAAAAAAAAAAAATATTAGCAAATAAGAACTAGAGGTGATGGTGGAAGAACCAGCCAACAGGAAAAACATCTTCACTGGAAAATATAATAACTGTGCGCTGACGGACGAGGATGGGCAGCACAAGCAGAGGCAGCGTCTGTGATAAATTTAGATGCTGACCTTGTCAAACAGTTAAGAAGGTAATATTTTCATAAAATACCACCTGTTCTTAGAACTACTGTTAAGAAAATATTTGAGAAAGGAAAATAAGATCATTCTTAATAAGTTATTTGAAGAATTAGATTTTTTCGTAACTTTTTTTAAGACACTTCTGTGAATTCAGACCCAGGGGTCGCCATGACTACAACACAGATATAGACATTTTATTTACTATCCAGAACCACCAGTGAACCTACACGAGTCTTCTGAGTCTATATGGAATGTTGATGATGGAAAATAGTGAGAAATTAAAAAAATATTTTTTTTTTTTGTGGGGGGCTATTTTGCCTTAAAACATGTTTTAGAACCAAAATAATTCTTCTCAAAACCATCATAAAACAGTGTCTCAGTCATCAGGCAGTGAATTCATAACCATTTACTGTAGGAACTTTCTGTGAGGGAGCTTTTAGAGGTGGACGTCTGGTTCCTATCACCACCACTGTGAACAATCCTGACTCGGTAAGGTTATCTAGAACAGAGAACCACTCTGAGCTACACTGCTTTCTAAAAGAAGCTGTTTAGGAACAGCAGTGTTGGTTGGAGTTGCTGATCTGTTGGGATGCATGTTGTTTTTGTCTTATTCTGGTGCTGTATTTTCTCTGTGTTTGAGGTCTGATGTTGATGCTCACTGCAGAGCCACCAAGCTATGCTTGTTTGGACGAACACAACAGATCCCACACACTGTTACAGTCCTTTATCTACGAGGAGCAGCCAGACAAAAGAGGAGTAAACAGAAGCAGCAGCCCTTCCTACAGCACCGGAGTAAAGCTATTGGGTAAACACAACAGTGGGCCCTCACTGCCAGCCCCACACCCCGCTACAGACATTTTACAATGGATTTCCTTTTAAAGCAAGATGGATGCTCCAGCTTTTAAAGGGGAATTCCACCCATTTTATTCATTTTCTGTATAGTTCAGTCACTAAGATGTAATCAGAGAGATTCAGAGGGGTTTGGTGTGAAATGGTTCAGATGTCTTTACAGTGGTGCTGATAGGAACCAGGGGTCGCCATGACTACAACACAGATATAGACATTTTATTTACTATCCAGAACCACCAGTGAACCTACACGAGTCTTCTGAGTCTATATGGAATGTTGATGATGGAAAATAGTGGAAAATCTGAAATAATACGTTTTCTTTGGGGACTATTTTGCCTCACAGCGCCCTGCATGTATCCCTCCACCATGAATGGAGTTTAAGTTCTCTAAACTATCATAAAACAGTGTCTCAGTCATCAGGCAGTGAATTCATAACCATTTACTGTAATAACTTTCTGTGAGGAGCTTTTAGAGCCTTATTTTATTCCTTATACACCCTGCATGCAACCCTCTGCCATTAATGGATTTAAAAAAAAATGTTTTATGCCAAACTTTATTGCAAACATCTCTGGGGCATCAGGCATTTATAGTCGTAACCATTTTATGTAACAGCTTTCTGTTAACACCATCAGGTTCCCTGACTCTGTTTCTCTAGAACACAGCATTTCACACCAAACCACTCTGAACGACTACATTTACATCTTAATGATTTAATTATGCAGAAATGGAAAATTTAGCAGAGCTCCCCTTTAAGAGATGTGGATGAAAGCCATTTCAGTCATGCCGTCACACAAAGTCAACTACTGTCACTGCTGTGATTCTGTCAGTGAATGACCTCAGACCTTTTAAGAACGTGGACAGTGGGCCGGGTGGTCCACACACCCTGCAGGGCTCATGCATACATACATGTAGAAACAGTGAAGGAGACAGGCTGCTTACGGTTGTAAACTGACTTCCATGGCTGGTAACCGTAATAGCCAGTTATTCTCAAGATCCTCTCCTCGATGGACGCGCTGTTGATGTCCTCCACCGAACGGGACGACTTCAGGTCCTCCTTGATGGACTCGTCCACCACCAGGTACTTCAGCTGCCGGAGTTGGGGGCTGATGTCGGACAGCCGTCTGGGACTGACGTCGGGCGACTTCCGCATGCCGCTGGAGAGGAGAGGAGCAGAAGGGTGGTGGGTGGGTTAGTTTGGGCCTTCACAGCTCCA
Source organism: Colossoma macropomum (assembly GCF_904425465.1). Classification (NCBI taxonomy): domain Eukaryota; kingdom Metazoa; phylum Chordata; class Actinopteri; order Characiformes; family Serrasalmidae; genus Colossoma; species Colossoma macropomum. The sequence goes on along the minus strand of NW_023494796.1, from coordinate 34,121,554 downwards.
GGTGAGACCGCGGCCCGCCGGGACCCCTTCTCATCACACCGGCCTGGCTGCGTTACTAAATGCAGAATTCTGCCTTTTCCAAACAGAACATCTCCGCGGTCTACTGTAACTCGCCCAGAGGCTTTCTCCACCACCGTCTCCTCCCGCGCCCTGCTAACGGTGGGAAACCTCCCCCCTCGGCTGGCAGAGGAGGCAGGGAGGCTGAGAGACGCTAAGCAAAAGTGACTGGCGCTTACTACAGCACACTCTGTACACTCACACAGCCACGCTCGGCGCCAGGAGGAGGCTCAGCAGAGCTGAGGGCTACTGAGAGATCTCACTCGCTGGATTTCTCTGAGCTTTAATGCTCCTCTGCGCCTGTGGAGTTACATCCACGCCGTTAGAAACATGGACTAGAATGCAAACGGCTGAAATTTGAACGATGTGGAATCTGTATCACACCATCTGAAACGAAGTTCTGAACTGAAACTGAATTTTAAGTTATTTAAAATTTCAGTTTCAGATTCGATTCCGCTCTCCTACAAACCTTAAAATTCAGTTCAGAATTCAGTTTCAGATTTGCTCTCCTACAAACCTTAAAATTCAGTTCAGAATTCAGTTTCAGATTCGATTCCGCTCTCCTACAAACCTTAAAATTCAGTTCAGAATTCAGTTTCAGATTCGATTCCGATCTCCTACAAACCTTAAAATTCAGTTCAGAATTCAGTTTCAGATTTGCTCTCCTACAAACCTTAAAATTCAGTTCAGAATTCAGTTAAAGATTCGATTCCGATCTCCTACAAACCTTAAAATTCAGTTCAGAATTCAGTTAAAGATTCGATTCCGATCTCCTACAAACCTTAAAATTCAGTTCAGAATTCAGTTTCAGATTCGATTCCGCTCTCCTACAAACCTTAAAATTCAGTTCAGAATTCAGTTTCAGATTCGATTCCGATCTCCTACAAACCTTAAAATTCAGTTCAGAATTCAGTTAAAGATTCGATTCCGATCTCCTACAAACCTTAAAATTCAGTTCAGAATTCAGTTAAAGATTCGATTCCGATCTCCTACAAACCTTAAAATTCAGTTCAGAATTCAGTTTCAGATTTGCTCTCCTACAAACCTTAAAATTCAGTTCAGAATTCAGTTTCAGATTTGCTCTCCTACAAACCTTAAAATTCAGTTCAGAATTCAGTTAAAGATTCGATTCCGATCTCCTACAAACCTTAAAATTCAGTTCAGAATTCAGTTAAAGATTCGATTCCGATCTCCTACAAACCTTAAAATTCAGTTCAGAATTCAGTTTCAGATTCGATTCCGCTCTCCTACAAACCTTAAAATTCAGTTCAGAATTCAGTTTCAGATTTGCTCTCCTACAAACCTTAAAATTCAGTTCAGAATTCAGTTAAAGATTCGATTCCGATCTCCTACAAACCTTAAAATTCAGTTCAGAATTCAGTTTCAGATTCGATTCCGCTCTCCTACAAACCTTAAAATTCAGTTCAGAATTCAGTTTCAGATTTGCTCTCCTACAAACCTTAAAATTCAGTTCAGAATTCAGTTTCAGATTTGCTCTCCTACAAACCTTAAAATTCAGTTCAGAATTCAGTTTCAGATTCGATTCCGCTCTCCTACAAACCTTAAAATTCAGTTCAGAATTCAGTTTCAGATTCGATTCCGCTCCTACAAACCTTAAAATTCAGTTCAGAATTCAGTTTCAGATTCAATTCCGCTCTCCTACAAACCTTAAAATTCAGTTCAGAATTCTCCTACAAACCTTCAGTTTCAGATGGTGTGATACAGATTGCACATAAAAACATTCAAAATCAGATTTTTCCAGTCAAATTTCTATTGTCCTGAAATTTCATAACTGCCTTATGGATAGTCTGTTAGAGAACCATGTACGGCCAGTAACGCAGAGGGAACCGGATAATCTGTTAGAGAACCACATACAGTCAGTAACGCAGAGGGAACCGGATAATCTGTTTGAGAACCACATGCGGTCAGTAACATAGAGTGAACCGGATACTCTGTTACAGAACCGTGTACAGTCAGTAAGATGGAGCAATTGTTCAATTTTTGCAGAATTAATCAGAGAGGTTCAGAGCGGTTCAGAGAGGTTCAGAGAGGTTCAGAGAGGTTCAGAGCGGTTCAGAGCGGTTCAGAGCGGTTCAGAGAGGTTCAGAGAGGTTCAGAGAGGTTCAGAGCGGTTTGGTGTGAAACGGTTCAGATGTCTTTACAGTGGTGGTGATAGGAACCAGGGGTCGCCATGACTACAACACAAATATAGACATTTTATTTACTATCCAGAACCACCAGAGAACCCACACGAGTCTTCAGAGCCTTCAAAAATATACATATCTGGCCAAAATCTTCTCTAAACTATCATAAAACAGTGTCTCAGTCATCAGGCAGTGAATTCATAACCATTTCATGTAGGAACTTTCTGTGAGGGAGCTTTTAGAGGGGGACGTCTGGTTCCTATCACCACCACTGTGAACGATTCTGACTCTGTAAGTTTATCTAGAACCACTGTGAACGAGTCTGTTTAAATCTCAACCACTAAATTATACAGAACTTTTAAAAAATTGGTGGAATACCCCTTCAACTACAGTCGACTGTTAAGTTAAAATGTACATTTAAAACTGTCAAATTTCGGAGTTTTATTAATCATAATCATAATAAAACAGGTTCTCCCACCAAAACATCCCCAATCCAACCAAAATCCGCTTAATTTGATGGAAACCCGCCCAATCTGGCAACCCCACTGCTGATTGGCAGTGCGGCGTTCACGAAGCTCTGCACACCAACCATCTCTCACTACACGGACATCACGGTGTCCAGAACCGGCAGATTAGAGAGTAAATAAACCTCCAGCGCTCTGCACACTCTTCTCACTCTGCACACTCTTCCACTCTTCCACTCTCCTCTCTGGTTCTCTCCAGATAGGAGTGAGAACACGCAGCGTTACTAGTGCTATTACTCCTCTGAGCGGAGCACAGCGAGGGTCTTCACACGCTGAACATGTCCACAGTCCATTAGCTGAAGAACGCAAATGGCTTCAGGCGACTTTGTTACGAAGCTAAAAGTGCCGCGTCTCTTTTCCCCCCACTGAATAAAGCGCGCGCTGAAACAACAGAAGCGCAGAGTTAAGTTGAGGCGATGTGGTAGTAGTTCAGTCTTACATGGGCATGAGAGTGGTAGGTGGTCCCAGGTAACACATGCAGTCCCGCCTTGGGCGTCCCACGCGGTCCCACACGGTTCCCTCTCCATCGCCGTACATCATACCCATCCACGGTTCAGAGCGAGCCGGCCGCGCGCTGCTTCCACTCTGGCCGCCGAGCAGAGAGAACAGCCGCTCTGCGCCCACAGGAGCCTGACATTCACACAGCTCCACGCAGACGGGGGCTCTGCTGCCGCACCTACGGCCAGGCTCAGAAAGGCAACAGCTCCCTCTAATGGACGGCACGGTGTCTTACACACTTAAAGGACGGTTCTTTAAGCGTTCTTTAGTAAAGGCGTATTAAAACCGTATTAAAGCATGCTTAAATGATTCTTTGCATGGTGTAATGGTTCTTCAGATCGATGGAGAATGTGTTACATATGGTCCTAGACAGCACCGAAAAGGGTTCTGCAATTACAACAAGCTTGACATCATAACAATAGAAGAAACTGTTTTGGTGCTATACAGTTCCCTTAAAAACAGGTGCTATATAGAACCATTCTCCATCAATCTGAAGAACCCTTTCATGATGCAATCACGCAAAGTGTTCTTTGAGTGTTCATGGTTCTATATAGAACCATTTTCTTTACTAAAGAACCATGTTTTTTAAGAGTGCACTGATACAATGTCAAACCTGTAACCACAGCAGAACCCTTTTGGTGCTATACCATATACAGCACGTTCTCCATCAATCTAAAAAAACATTTCACCATTTTAGCATGAATTGGTCCTAAATAGAACTCATGGTTCTAACAGAACCACTGCCTCTACTTAAGAACCCTTAAAGAACCGTCTTTCCTAAGAGTGTACAGTTAGGATGTCAAGCTTGTAACAACAGCAGAACCCTATGGTGCTATATAGAACATTCTCCATCAATCTGAAAAAACATTTCACCATTTAAGCATGAATTTCCTGTACAGAACTCACGGTTCTAAACAGAACCACTGCCTTTACTAAAGAACCCTTAAAGAACCATCTTTTTGAAGTGCGCACATGTACACTGCCTTAACAACAGATCGCTGAACAAATAACCATACGTAAATCTGATTTATGGCCATATATGCACACATCATTAAGAGTCAGGCATATATGTACGTATATGTTGTGCACAAATATGTAAGCACCAAACAGTGGAAACATGCGTATAATATATGGATTATACAGGTCTGTGATAGGAGTGAATACGTCACAGTACAGTTGTGTATTTAGTGACTTTATTCCAGATCTACAGTGTTCATCTGTTTACAGTTCGGTTCTGCAGCTGTTCTGCTGATTTTCACTTCATTAGGAAGTAAAACAGAGAACCTTATATTACAGAACATGAAGCTGAGTAAACAGTGCCTCCACACATCGTTCATATTTATATCATATATTATTAAATATATGTTCACGTATATGTTTGAATATATTGATAAATGTCTGAAATATATATACTATATTTGAACCAGCAGTGAGAACCATTATATTTTGGGCTTGGCCCATTTTGTTTGGCATGGGAGTGTATCTCAGAGCTGTGGTCTTGTGGTACCACTGACTTATATGTTGTAGTGAAAGCTGGGCATGAAATACAGGGGTACTGGGGGGTCCGGGACCCCCTAATTAATCTCTTGAACCCCCTGAATGTCTCAAAATTCTGGAAGGGGGTCCTGAAATTGAACGTATTGTGACATTATGCTGTCCGTTAGGGTAAACACAGACCCTCAAATACAAATTCAGAGTTAGGGTCAGTGTTTAGCCTTCATCACTCACCAATCAGCAAGCTTCTTAACTAGCTAGAGCCGCAGCACTGCTCTGCCTCAGGGTGGCGCTGTAGCAGACTGGTTCACCCAGTTGGTCCTTCATAGCCTAGAAACTGTAACTCTGCCCGGATTCCTCTGAAACACTTTACAATGAGCTGCAGCAGATCTGTAAATCTGAAAACTCGCCCAGTTTCCCAAGAGTTTGGAGTGAAGAGTGACTGTTCCTCATTTCTCACACTGAAGACAGAAGAGGAGACGAGGAAGATCTCAGTTACTGTGAGGAAGAGCGCAGAACCGCACTAGAACAGAGACTCTACAGAAGAGGAGACGAGGAAGATCTCAGTTACTGTGAGGAAGAGCACAGAACCAACAAGGGACACTCAAAATGTCTAGTCCTGACCCTGGAGGTCTGCCACCATGGAGAACTCAGATCCATCATTCCTGCCTCTAATGTTCAGATGCCCCTGAAGGCCTTCACTACCTGGATCAGGTGTGTCTGATCAAGGCTGAAGATGGACTCTGCAGGGTGGCGGATCTTCAGGACCAGGACTGAGCTCCCCTGCTGTATTGCTGTCCCTGCTCTGACCTCAGAAACGACTTCATTAGTTGAATCAGGTCTGTTTGGAGCAGAAGAACCTGTAAAATGTGCAGGACGGTGCTTCTCCAGGACCAGGACTGAGAACCATTAGTGCAGATTCAACCTGGGGCTGGACAATGGGACAGTATTTATCATTAGTGGGATTAATTACATCACGGTACACTTTTCTGAGCGTACTGTGGGGATCATCAGCGCTTGAAAACACTTCCCAACTGCATGTCTGATTATAAAGGGAGCATAATTGGCTCTGTTTAATTGGATACATTAATTTTGAACACGAAGCACTGTATACATAGTTTTTACTGTATTTTTTAAATGTGGCACTACTTTGTCTTTTTCAGATGTTAAAAAGTACAGTAACATATTTTTATGGTTCGGTGTTCACAGTGGTGGTGATAGGAACCAGACGTCCACCTCTAAAAGCTCCCTCACAGAAAGTTCCTACATGAAATGGTTATGAATTCACTGCCTGATGACTGAGACACTGTTTTATGATAGTTTAGAGAACTTAAACTCCATTCATGGTGGAGGGATACATGCAGGGCGCTGTGAGGCAAAATAGTCCCCAAAGAAAACTTATTATTTCAGATTTTCCACTATTTTCCATCATCAACATTCCATATAAACTCAGAAGACTCGTGTAGGTTCACTGGTGGTTCTGGATAGTAAATAAAATGTCTATATCTGTGTTGTAGTCATGGCGACCCCTGGTTCCTATCACCACCACTGTAAAGACATCTGAACCATTTCACTCCAAACCCCTCTGAATCTCTCTGAGTTATGGGGGATGTTCATGAACTGCTGGAATCCCCCTCTAAATAGAAGAGCAGGTTCTGTGTGTGGGCATTGATTTGCTGTCTGAAATCACCCATAACTCTGCCAGTGTGTTCATCGCTGCTGCTGAGTTCAGGACAGGTTCGCTGCCGCTCCCCTTTATGTAGGTTACTTCCTTTACGAGAACGCATCACGTCCCTCGGAGGGAAATGGTGACTGCTGCCTAAAAATAGGAGACATCTTAAGTGCTCTAATTCCTTCTGCTGTATTCTGTTTCTTTTTTTCCCAAAAGAGCACGTTCCGCCCCGGTGGTGTCAGTCCGCAGCTTTAGAAAGTGAGGAGCTGACACTTAACGGCTGTGATGAGTTATTTCAGAAAGGACCTGCTCACTAAGCCTGGAGCTCGTGGAGCGGCCTTATCAGCCGAACACCAAACCTGCTGGCTGCGAGTGATTGAAGGCTCGTGACTTTGGAGAGAAGGCTGGGCTCAGGCACGGACAAGAGGTGGCCAGTGCATGAAGCATGGCCGCCGATCTGGCCCCCCAGTTACGGAGAGTGAGACAGTCAGCCATCATCAATGAAACAGCAATTATGGTTTGTGGTACCAACCAGCAGCCACGTTTACCTGCAGCCTGGTAATCCATTAATAATCCGACTCGTAGCTCAGTCGGAATAGAATACGTCCGTGTGTACTCCTCAGTCGGAACAGGCCACTCCGAATACAGTTTCTGTCCGACTCGACGAGGAGGGTCATCGGTATCGGCACCGATACTGGCACT
>NW_023494796.1:34094463-34109463 GCF_904425465.1 Colossoma macropomum | reverse complement strand
TAACAACTACTGAACAACACAAGATTTATTTATCAAAATCCGAACAAGAAATTCAGAGGGATGTAGATTTAATAACCGATTTCACAGCTTCACTAATGTAATATCGTCCGATACTCCTGGCCGTCCAGACCCCTTTGTCCTGCACAGACAGACTTCCTCTTTGAGTTTTTTGCGCCGTGTCCAGATCTGCTTTCCCGTTGGTGCATTTTTATTGAATTTTCTGGAAAATGCCGCTGCTCACTCTCGTTTGACTGTGTTGGAGAATATTCTAACACTCAAAACGCCTTTTCATTTCTAGTGAACGCCGTTCTTCACCCTGAAAACATTACAAATTAAACCTGGTTAGTTTTTACACATTTTGTTAAAATTCGAGATCATTTGAGGGAGAATTGGCTGTTATTAGACTACGAAATGATGTCAGTTTTTTGGGACACCCTGTATAATGCCCTTGATGGTGGACAACAGGATGTTGCATAATAATTATGTTAAGGTCATATATATATATATTCTGAAATTGAAAATGAGCCAAGATGTTTTTCTGCCTAAAACATGTCAACTATAGGCTTTAGAATCATCATTAATGCATATTTCTCCACATTTGACCTCTCTTGCTCCCGTAATATGTGGTTGCTGAGAAGGCAGCCATGTTGAAAAAGCATAACCCAAATAAAGTACATCTCTGGAAGGCCAGGCTGTCTCTACATGGAGCACCAGGTTTCAGCACTGTAGCTGATATGGTTTTGAAATATACTTTGAGGACCACACAGGGTTGGACCACACAAGCTAGGTTCCCCATTGAATGTGGTAGTATATTTCGCATTTACACCTCCCCCTGAGCAGCTGAGTGCTAAATGTTAAAAGCTAAATGTTTTGTGCTACAAATGGTCTTAAATCTAGTTGATATATGTAATGTGTCTCATGCTGAGATGCTGTAAGCTCAGTATAAGATCATTGTACATGTTTACGTGATTTAAGTCATTTTATTAGTAAAATCAGTAAAATACTATTATTAATCATTCAGGAACCGCAGGGACTTCAGTGCAGAGCTACTCTTAGGATATAGAAGAGTGCAAAACAACGCTGGAGTTCCCTGGACCTTTCAGGGGCTAAAACAAGTAAAAAGTGTCTAGAAGACACTTATAATGGTCTCCATTTCAGGCCTTCAGTAAGACTCTCTCCTTCACTGCTCCTCCACTCTGCATCTGCCATATACAAACATGATGTAAACCCTTTAACCCGGACAAATCAATGTTTAATATATACGTGTCTTGGGAACACGGTGGCAGACCAGCCCTGATTGGCTGGCTGGAGACACTGTGGACCAATGAGAGGGCAGCTAAAGGGCTGTATATTCACCACAGAAGGGTGGGGTGGGAGCAGATGTAGGTCTGTACTGTGCTGAGTACACATTTACTTCTGATCGAGCATGTTTGTACTTTTTACTCAGGTACTTTTTAGCCTCGTTCAGTTTGATCACACTCCCGTCTGTTTCTCACCGATTTTGTGCTGTTTTTATTTCTGAGGTTTATCGTTTATTTTAGGCTTATTTTTAGACCATGGTGGATGTACTGAGAGGATCCCCAGCGGTCCTGTAGGAAACCCAGTACACAAGGAGGAATTCCACCAATTTGTATAAATATCTGCATCATTAAACCAAATCAGGATATTCCTAGTTGTATATATGCCTGTAGATGCTTTTTGTATATATTCTTAATTTTTATATTGTATCACCCTTATTATTATAACTGTACTCTAACTGTGCTTATTATTATAACTGTACTATAACTGTGCTTATTATTATAACTGTACTATAACTGTGCTTATTATTATAACTGTACTATAACTGTCCTTATTATTATAACTGTTATTATAACTGTCTATCTATCTATCTATCTATCTATCTATCTATCTGTCTGTCTGTCTGTCTGTCTATCTGTCTGCCTATCTATCTGTCTGTCTATCTGTCTGTCTACCTGTCTGTCTGTCTGTCTGTCTATCTATCTACCTACCTATCTATCTATCTATCTATCTATCTATCTATCTATCTATCTGTCTGTCTATCTATCTATCTATCTGTCTGTCTATCTGTCTGTCTATCTATCTATCTGTCTATCTATCTATCTATCTATCTATCTGTCTATCTATCTGTCTGTCTATCTATCTATCTATCTATCTATCTATCTGTCTATCTATCTATCTGTCTATCTGTCTGTCTTTCTGTCTATCTATCTATCTAAAGCACTATGATGTAATCAGAGTGGTTCTCTGTTCTAGATAATCTTACTGAGTCAGAACTGTTCACAGTGGTGGTCCCCCTCTAAAAGCTCCCTCACAGAAAGTTCCTACAGTAAATGGTTGTGAATTCACTGCCTGATGACTGAGACTCTGTTTTCAGCCTTAAAGTCCACCTTCAGTGTTGTCTCACTGCAGTAACAGTGCGTCTTCCTCATTGCCTCCTGCTTCCTCCATATGGCCTCTCTGAGCCAGACGTTTACGGCGTGTTTGTTCTGGAAGGCTGCAGTGATGATATTTGCTTAGGGCAGATCAGTTAAATTACATTAGAACAGTATTGTCACTGTAGCAGAGGCCAAATGACTGTCTCTCCTTGTCTGCTCAGCTTCGGCAGGACAAACGTTTCATATATTTGGTGTCAATTAAAGATAGAAACATATGGCTTTGCTGTAATTGTTTGGGACGTATTGTGGACACGGCTGTAATTCGGCTTCAGAGGGGTTTTTGCGTATCTGCACTCGTCAGATTTAATGCCGATCTGATAATGTAGTAGTCTACTCAGGGGCGGAGCCACAGGAATCTCAGGCCACCCAATCAAAAGGGCGTAGAATATTTATTAGGCCACATTTTTTAACATGAAATCGATTTGTTTTCTGTGAGCTTTGTCACTGCCAATCAAAATCACTACTCAGTTCGCCAAGCTCCGCTTTATTTCCTCAGCCCTCCAATCACTACTTAGCAGCGGTTGCTATACGCCGCTGCCTCAAGCCTTCATCAGTTCCGGCGCATATCCCCGTCCTGATTTACTTTACAGTTAACAGCTAAACTGTCACTGATGTGATTCAGTTGTGTGCTAGCTTTGTCTGTATTTATGATTATATTTAAATTCACTAAAAGTCAGGCAAAAAAATCTACCCGTGCCTTTTGAGGCTCCTCCCAGAGCTGCTGATTGGTGGCTCTGATGTGTATGATTCATCCAGTAACATTGTTAACACTGATAAAACCGTGAGTGGAAACCAAGAGAAGTTAGATGTGGATGAGGATGTGGGCGTAAGGCTCGTTTATGCTCAGTGTTAAATACAGATATGGATATGAATCTTCTGTCCATACTGTTCCATACCTTTTGTGCATGTTCTCTAAAAGCTCACGGACACAGACGAACCGGAGCAGAAAATACTGAACAGCAGTCGGGTAAACTATGTTCTCTCCTCTCTGAGTCTGATACCAGCTACTGCACAACAGTGAGTTCCGGCTGCGCGAGCTGATTGGTTGAGAAGCGTCTAACGGCGCTGTTATTTCACCAACACTGTGTCACTCCGCTGAGACGCCGTTGCTAAGCAATGACTCTGACAGCTGTAGGAGACGCTAAAGCCATCTGAACGTTTTTACTTCTTACTTTGCCACAAACAGAAAACGGACACTTTTAAGGTCACATTTGACCGACAGCCGATTTGGTCAGACTCTGAAGATGAGACGACACTAAATTCACAAACTGTCAGTTGGTCTGTGTGGAGCTGGAGAACGAACTGCCGGCTGTACAGCGAGTGGGCGGAGCTCGTTACTCTGACGTAGCAACGAGCTGCTCGTTAAGGAACTATAATTGGGTGAAGGAACTGCGAACATTAAAACATATTAAACGCCGCGTTCACGGCCCAGTTTATTAATTTATTACTGTATTTATTTAACTGTTGTATTAAAGCAATAGAACACTCGAGGAGTGTGTTATCGCCAATAACATCACGGCTGTGATGATCTACGGCGACCGAATCACAGCCGTGATGTTATTTCACTATAACACACTCCCTCTGTGTTCTACTGCTAAAATAACAAAGTGAGAGTGAAATACAGCTGTTATTATACTTCATGAACGGCCGAGGGCAGCTGGAGCTCGGAAAAGAAAACCGCATCGTACGTCAGCGTGTTAATGTGTGCATGCAGGAAATGGAGCTCACGCTTTGCAGCAGCGGCCTCTGTGGAGACCTGGGGCGTGTTCGATCTCAGTACATGCACCGTTTTGCTACGGCTTCTGGGTGAATGACGTTTCATTGAAACGTTGGGCTTTAAGGTGCATTTTCTCTCGATTGATTGACATGTGAGAGGTCATCAGAAGCGACATGTATATGAACCCCACCGAGTCTCTAAGCAGAGTGTTCAACGCACTTTGGGAGAATAATAATAATAATACGTTTTCTTTGGGGACTATTTTGCCTCACAGTGCCCTGCATGTATCCCTCCACCATGAATGGAGTTTAAGTTCTCTAAACTATCATAAAACAGTGTCTCAGTCATCAGGCAGTGAATTCATAACCATTTCATGTAGGAACTTTCTGTGAGGGAGCTTTTAGAGGTGGACGTCTGGTTCCTATCACCACCACTGTGAACAGTTCCCATTCAAGGAATGTCATGGCCTCCTCGTTAGAGTCTCAGGCTCTTCTGTGAAGCTGCTTTGTGTTCACGGTTGTTGTAAAAGGCACTAGAAATACATTTGAACTTAGCTGAATTGGAAAGACAGGTTCTCTGTTGTGTTCAAGCTTTCATCTTCCTAGTCCGACGGTTCTCTAACACAGTCTGGAGATGTTCACCAGGAGGAAGTGTCACACTGATTAGCTGGATGATGAAAAGTAGAACTTCAGAACCTCCAGCTTGTGTTTAACATGCTATATTGGTAAAAATATATATTGGAGCGTAAACAGAAAACCTTCTTTCCACTCTGAGAGGTTCTCCAGCTCTCAGAGATGATGGAGCTGATGGGTTTGTCTCTGAGCTCCTGCTGCGGGAACTGATGCTGAATGTCACTAAGCTCTGTTTTGCATATCAGTGTTCTGAAGTGCCAAGGAATGCTGTGGGATAATTGCATCCCCCCCACCCCACGCAGGCAAAACGACCCCCCGGCTACGGGCCTCTGACCCTGACATCCTTCATTTCCCATAAACAGCGTTTGGATTGTTTTGAATATTACATGCTGGCGTTTATGAGCGCCTGTGAGAGAGAACAGAGGAAGGAAACAGGAGATTATCTTGTTTATTTTCACAGCACTAAGTGTGGATTAGGCATGCTGGGGTCTTCAGTTCCTCTTTCACTGCCTCCACTGGCAGGAGGGAGAGTATTGTGTGTGTTGGGGGTGGGGGGGGGGTGTTTTTGCTGGGGCTGCTCCCATCATGAATTTTTATAGCCAATTCAGAATCCAATTTCTCTACAGCTAAACTGGCCTATTTTAACACAAAGCTCAGACTGTGTGGACACATGAAGCACACAGGCACTTTTACAGTCCTTTCTGTATAACTGACATTATCCACCGTTCTTTCCGTTATTAAATATCAGTGGCCTATTTAAATAACAGCGCTCAAATCAGACGTGGAGGGCAGTTCGCCATCTAGCATGACCCCGTTTACTCCTGGTCACTTCATGCGCCTTGAGTATCAGGATTGTATCTGGAGGCCAAACAACACAAAAATGCAGGTGTAAATGCAGCCGAGACGCATTTAAACAGGTACAGATCTGATCACTCAAAGCTCTTCAGGAGGTGAACTGAGACGCGCTTGAGCCACGATACAGCAGCGTAAACACATCTGTCTCTCCCAGATACACTCGACAACTCCCAGTACAACTTCAAACCCTTCCCAGTACAACCAAAAGCCCTCTCAGTACAACCCAAACTCCTCCCAGTACAACCGAAACTCCTCCCGGTACAACCGAAACACAACATGCACAGCATATACAGAGTACATACATCACAGGACAGCAGGGCGACTGGCTACATGAGCCTCCTACAGCATAACTGAAGTCACTGTTACGCGTATCAGAGATGAACTGACTGGTTACACAACCACAACACTCCTCGCTCTAATTCTGCACCTCCCTTTGATCTCCACACAGCAGAGCGTGCTGCTATTGCCATGGCAACGGGAGCAGTCGCCGCTGGGGTTTGGAGCAGCTCTGGAGCATTTCTGTTCCCCCAGCCAGACTCCCCCTCAGCAGCCTGGAGAGAAGAGCCTTCCTCCCTCTCTCTTCCTACTCCCTCTCCCTCGCTCCTCCTCCCTCTCTCCTCCTCCTCCTCTTCCTCCCTCTCGCCTCCTCCTCCTCCTCCCTCTCTCCTCCTCCTCCTCCTCCCTCTCTCCTCCTCCTCCTCCTCCTCCCTCTCTCCTCCTCCCCCCCCTCTCCTCCTCCCTCTGTCCTCCTCCTCCTCCTCTCCTCTTCACTCTGAGCCCGACGCCTGCCGGCCAGTGTGTGCGCTTGTGTGGATGTACGTTTTTCATTCTACAGAACAGAATTCTACTTATTTCTATTTAAAGCAGCTTTCTTAACTCGATTCCTTTCAAAAGAAAAACAAACAGATTAACGAAACTCGTACGCGACTCCTGATGTGTAACAAACTGGTTTTTGCTCCATTAACCAGCACGTTTTCACTGCAGAGGTAAATAAAAACACTCATTTAGCGTTAGTTTGACGCGGTGAGACTTCACTATTTTGAGTTTTTAATGGAATATTAAAACCAAAATTTACTTAAATCTATATTAATTCAAAGTCCAGTCATCATAATGGCCATTAAGCACCAATTATTCAATTTCAGGGCCCTCAATATATATATATATATATATATAATTACATAGAAGCCCCAACAGCTAATAGTACGTTTACATTTACATCGTTTAGCAGACGCTCTTATCCAGAGCGACTTACAAAAAGTGCTTTGTCTATCCAGAGAAAGAATCTTCGCTAGCTACCAATAGGTTAGAGAGAAAGACAGTCCAGCTCAGATACTGCTAGAATCAGAAGGTCATTGACACCTAGAGAAAAAGGGACAGAGTTAAACACAGAGCAGTGCAATACAATACAATACAATACAATACATAAGTGCTGTACAATACATTACAATCAATACTTAACTCAGTGCTCATTTAAGTGCTGTATAAAGAGACGGTCTTCAGTCTGCGTTTGAAGACGGCGAGAGACTCTGCTGTACGGACGGCCAGTGGGAGTTCGTTCCACCACCTGGACTCCAGCACAGAGAACAGTCTAGATGCTTGCCTTCCACGCACCTTGAAGGATGGCGGGTCAAGCCGAGCTGTACTCGAAGCTCGAGGGGCTCGTGGTACAGTTCGAGATTGGACCATTGCCATCAAGTAGGGAGGGGCTGGTACATTTTTGGCTTTGTAGGCAGCATAAGGGTTTTAAATCTGATGCGTGCAGCTTCAGGAAGCCAGTGAAGGGAGCGCAGCAGTGGGGTGACGTGGCTGAACTTTGGGAGATTGAAGATGAGTCTTGCTGCTGCATTCTGGATGAGTTGCAGAGGCCTGATGGCTGCATCGGAAGCCCAGCCAAGAGCGAGTTGCAGTAGTCAAGCCTTGAGATGACAAGAGACTGCACTAGCACCTGAGTGGCCTCTCTCGAGAGAAAGGGTCGGATCCTCCGGATGTTGAACAGGAGAAATCTGTATGACCGAGTTAGGTTCGCAATGTGAGTCGAGAACGATAACTGGCCATCCAAAACCACACCAAGACTTCTTGCCTCTACAGACGGGACAATCAGAGAGTTCTCGAATGAGATGGCAAGATCATGATGAGGACCTGTAGTTGCAGGGATGAATAGCAGCTCAGTCTTGCTAGGATTGAGCTTCAGATGGTGAGCGGCCATCCATGAAGAGATGTCAGACAGACATGCCGAGATCCGACTGGAAACCTGTGTGTCAGAGGGTGAGAAAGAAAGCATTAGTTGAGTGTCATCAGCATAACAGTGATAAGAGAAGCCATGAGATGATATTACATTGCCAAGAAAGCTAGTGCAAAGAGAAAAGTGAAGAGGACCTAGCACCGAGCCTTGTGGGACACCAGTGGAGAGCCTGCATGGAGAGGATGTGGACCCTCTCCATGTTACCTGATAAGAGCGATCCTCCAGATAGGACTTGAACCACTTCCACGCAGAGCCAGTGATTCCAAGGTTGGTGAGGATGTCCAGAAGGATTGTGTGGTTGACCGTGTCAAAAGCTGCTGAGAGGTCAAGAAGAATCAGGACAGATGACAGACTGGCTGATCTTGCTGACTGGAGCTTCTCTGTCACTGCTATAAGAGCAGTTTCTGTTGAGTGCGCTGGTTTGAAGCCAGACTGGTTGGGGTCCTGGAGCTGGTTCTGTGTGAGAAAGAGAGACAGTTGGTTATAAACTGCACGTTCAAGAATTTTTGAAAGGAAAGAAAGGAGTGATACCGGTCTGTAGTTGTTGACATCAGAGCTGTCAAGCATGGGCTTCTTCAGGATGGGAACCACTCTTGCAGTCTTTAAAGTTGATGGAACTTCACCTGATGACAAGGACTTGTTAATGAGAAAAGTGATGAAGGGCAGTAGATCCTTGGAGATTGACTGGAACAATGCAGATGGAATGGGATCCAGTGGGCAGGTGGTTGGGTTACTGGATTTGATCAGTTGAAGGACAGCGTCTGTGGAAAGAGAAGAAAAACAGGTTAAGGGATTGAGAACGAGAGAAGGAGGTCTAGTGAAAGGAGTGGGGACAGAGGGAAAAGACTGGCGGATTCTATCAACCTTCTCCTCAAAGAAGGTGACAAAATCCTCAGGAGTGAGAGAAGAGGGTGGAGGGGGAGGAGGAGTGTTGAGCAGAGAGGAGAAAATGCTGAAAGGCTTGCGTGGATCAGATGCTGATGCTTCCAGTTTCCCTCTGTAGAAGGATGACTTTGCAGCAGTAACTTCGAGTGAGAACTTGGAAAGTAGAGATTGGTAGGAGTGAAGATCCGAGTCGAGCTGGGATTTCCGCCACCTTCTCTCAGCCTTCCTTAGTTCTTGCCGGTTGCTATGCAGGACACATGTCAGCCAGGGGGCAGGTGGGGAAGATCTTGCTGGCCTGGAGGAGAGAGGACACAGAAAATTAATTGCAGATGAGAGTGAAGAAAGGAAAGCATCTGTAGTAAAATCCAAAGTTCAGTCTTAGAAGCTGGTTGATCATTTTCTGAAGTAATCAAACACATTCAGTGGTGTTGAGGGCTGGACTCTGGGGTGGTCAGCTTCTTTGTTTGATTTCTTTTGTTTATTGTCTTATTTTCTATATCCGATATCCAGTAGCATCTTGTATATATACGTATCACTGTTGTAGTAAGAAAACCTCGTATCTCCATACTGGTAACTTTACAGGAGAAGGAAAAACCCACTCTACTTTCAATGGAAGTCAATGGAACCAGACTTTCTCCGAAGCCATTCTGGGCCGTTTCTTTTGGTCCATCTATCATGAAATTTACACACAATGTAAAGAACAACAGGCGTTTTCATATTATGTCACATTCCACATTTCCAGGATAGACAGATGTGTACATACAGCCTTTACTCTGTCTTGTTTTTGTTACACACAATCACATATATTTTTGTTGCACAGACAGAATAAAACTGTACCTGACTCAGTGCAGGACAGCTTTAGCGGTAAAGCAGCTCTTACCTTCCACACAGGAACACTAGAGCAGTGAGTAATAAAGCCTTTAGCACCTCAGAAAGACAAACAGCTACAAACACTTCACTACTGAGCATCACAGAGATAAAAGACCATAAAACAGAAAATAAAACTACTGTGGTTCTGAGATAAACAAAGGCAGAATAAACAGGGCGTCTCCAAACTGGCCTTACCGGCGCTGCACTCAGAGCAGGTTCTGGAGACTCAGTGTACGTGTGCACTGTGTTCAGTATTAATACAATTATTCATACAGTGACAGCAGTACAGCTTAACAAGGACAGACTGGACTTATTAAACAGAGATATTAATCACCTCTCAGGGTCACTGTCACCTGACCTGAGACACAGTAAAGACAGCACAGGAGAGAGAGAGAGAGGGAGAGAGAGAGAGAGAGAGAGCAGAGGGAGAGAGTAGAGAGAAAGAGAGAGAGAGAGAGAGACAGACAGAGAGAGAGTAGAGAGAAAGAGAGAGAGAGAGAGAGAGAGGGAGAGGGAAAGAGAGAGATAGAGAGAGACAGACAGAGAGAGAGAGAGAGAGACAGACAGACAGAGAGAGAGAGAGAGACAGAGAGAGAGAGAGAGACAGAGAGAGAGGGAGTGGAAAAGAGAGAGAGAGAGAGAGAGAGATTCACCATGTAGGCGGAGCCATTTTTGGCCCCGCCCCTGCATTTCAGAGCAGGAAGTGAGGCTGCATCCCTGTCCCTCATGGCCACATGGTGAGCAGGTAGATCCCATTGTTTTGAAGTAAAAAGACACAACTGAAACAGTCAATTCAGTTCAGTTCAAGGTGCTTTATTGGCATGACAAACATGCTACATTTGTATTGCCAAAGCTTACCAGAGATTTATAAACAGAAATCAATGATTTAAGGTGAACATTAGATTCTAGTAATTAAACAAAAAAAAAAAAACTTTCATCTTAACATGTTAAACATTGCAAAACTGCTGTTGTAGAGCTGTAATTTTAAAAGACAGGATACAATAAAAATAGAACAATAATCAATACATGAAAAACAAACTGTGTATTCATGTGTGTGTGTATATATATGTGTGTGTGTGTGTGTGTGTGAGTGTGTGTGTGAGTGTGTGTGTGAGACATGGTCACTCACTGTCCCTCTCATGGTGGCAGGTCAGGGTGTACTGGGCTGCGAGTGTGCAGCTCTCTCTATGCTCCCCTAACAGATATGGTACTGAAACAGTCACTACTGGAACAGTCACTACTGAAACAGACACTACTGAAACAGACACTACTGGAACAGACACTACTGAAACAGTCACTACTGGAACAGACACTACTGAAACAGACACTACTGAAACAGACACTACTGGAACAGACACTACTGAAACAGACACTACTGGAACAGTCACTACTGGAACAGACACTACTGAAACAGACACTACTGAAACAGTCACTACTGGAACAGACACTACTGGAACAGTCACTACTGGAACAGACACTACTGAAACAGACACTACTGAAACAGTCACTACTGGAACAGACACTACTGAAACAGACACTACTGAAACAGTCACTACTGGAACAGACACTACTGGAACAGTCACTACTGGAACAGTCACTACTGGAACAGACACTACTGGAACAGACACTACTGAAACAGTCACTACTGGAACAGACACTACTGGAACAGTCACTACTGGAACAGTCACTACTGAATTAGTCACTACTGAAACAGACACTACTGAAACAGTCACTACTGGAACAGACACTACTGAAACAGTCACTACTGGAACAGACACTACTGAAACAGACACTACTGAAACAGTCACTACTGGAACAGACACTACTGGAACAGTCACTACTGGAACAGACACTACTGAAACAGACACTACTGAAACAGTCACTACTGGAACAGACACTACTGGAACAGTCACTACTGGAACAGACACTACTGAAACAGACACTACTGAAACAGTCACTACTGGAACAGACACTACTGAAACAGACACTACTGAAACAGTCACTACTGAAACAGACACTACTGAAACAGACACTACTGGAACAGACACTACTGAAACAGTCACTACTGAAACAGTCGCTACTGGAACAGTCGCTACTGGAACAGACACTACTGGAACAGTCACTACTGAATTAGTCACTACTGAAACAGACGCTACTGAAACAGTCGCTACTGGAACAGACACTACTGAAACAGTCACTACTGGAACAGACACTACTGAAACAGACACTACTGAAACAGTCACTACTGGAACAGACACTACTGAAACAGACGCTACTGAAACAGTCACTACTGAAACAGACACTACTGACACATTTGGTACAGTTGGGTAGAGTTATGATTGATTTGGAATGTTCAGTTATTAGTAGAGATGAAACGGTAACCGGTTTCACGGTAAACCGCGGTAAAATGAATGACGGTTAGTAGTACCGTTTGAACTTTAAAGTACCGTTAAAACCGCGGTGTGAAAACTCGGAGATTCGGAGGTATTTCAGCCTAAGAAGACCAAGTCTGACGTTTGGTCATATTTTGGGTTTTATAAGGATGCAGAAGGGAAGCAAATTGAAGATGACCACCCTGTCTGCAGATGACCACCCTGTCTGCAGATGACCACCCTATCTGCAGAACAGGCCGAAAGAAAATAGCGGCGAAAGGGGGCAACACATCAAACCTTACGAGTCATCTTCGCGACCACCACCTGCTAGTTTTTAGAGAAAGTTTAACGGAGAGGTCTGTGGACTCTGAAACAGAAGAGATGTCCTGGTCTGCGTGGTTTAACTTACGCTTACGGTTCATTAATAATATAAAATGAAGCTTTTAGCGTTAAAATAGAGAACTGTCGGCGAATCAGCTGTGAATCGAAACTAAAGCTTTGAACACATTTCTGTGGAGCAGCGTCTCCAAAAGGAGCTCTGAGTTAACGAGACGCAATCAATCAATCTGCACAGCTCCCCCTTCTGGTCTCGCTTGCAGTGTTTACTGTCGGAGAGGAGAATAACACCGTCTCAAATCACTCAGTGTCCCCTACAGAGGGCGCTACTGTTCAAACACGATCATCATTAACCAGCAGCTGAGCTTTAAACAGGGAGTTTGTTGCCTGTTGTTAATGTTGATTATAGATGACTGAGTTGGGTGAAGGATTTCTATTTCATGATCCACGAAGTGCACTACATAGGGAGGATAGTGTGCTTTGGGACGGGACCTCGCGCGAGTGAACGCTGTGCTGATTTTAGGAAAAGCAGTTTCAGAGATTAAACTGTAGGAGTGTTTCTGCTGCAGCTCAGATGCGCGTTAATCTTAAATTGTGTTTTATTTTAAAACGCTTTTAGAGGAGCAGCTCCACAGGTGAACTCACTGTGAGGTCTACACTGTCTGCAGCTCACAGCGCGGTCACGCAGCTCCTCTGTGAGTTTGGCTGTTTCTCCTGGTGCGCTGTGTTGATCAGGGCTGCAGCTGCATTCAGTACCATCATCTGTCTGTTGCTGACTGCAGTGCAGGGTGTTGTCACTGTGTTTGAGGACCGAAGCAGAAGACTGGAATCTGCCGTTTTCCTCTGTCAGTGAGGGACAGGGGGGTTTTGTTTGTGATCAGCCAGAGCCCCTCACTCCAGCAGCCCTCGCTCAGCGACGGCCCCCTCGTTAAATAATAACAGCGTTAAAAGAAAACGGAGAGTCCAGGTCGGCCTGCGGCTACTCCAGAACCCGCCCTGGTGGATGGGTTAGTCTCTGACCTTTTGAAGGCGGCGTTCGGCTGCTTGTCCAATCACGCTCCAACATCACAGCTCTCAAACGCTCCCCCGGGAGGCTGAAATCCAGCTCTGCGTTACCTCGAATAGAGGCCTGATGGAGGCCGGCTAGCTTTTCTTGGACTCCAGGCCGTACAGAGAGGACCATTACTCACTATAAATAGCACCGTGCTCTGGTTTCACTGTGTTCCTCAGGCAAATCTCAGAAAATAACGTAGAAAATGCGAGCTGGCTGCACTGATGGAAACACTAAGATGGAATGTGACACTCTGAATGTTAGGAAAGTCCAGTGAGCAGCTCTTAACACACACACGCTTATTTCACATGCTCGTTTAAAGAGTGTGGTCTATGTATGTATAGTCAGCTTCAGAGAATGTGTAGTGAGGAGAACTGCCACTCAGGAATGCCCTCCGGGTTGGTCTGACGCTAGAGGGCGCTCCTGAGTGAGTCCAAAATGAATAAAGTGCATCTGTGCAAATTCATAGTTTGTAAAGGCCTAAATTTGTTTATATAGAAGAGGACATTCACTTCCTGAACACAGAACAGCATAAAGCAGTAATGCTAACCAATCATCACTCAGTATCAGTAATGCTAACCAATCAGCTCTCAGTATCAGTAATGCTAACCAATCAGCACTTAGTATCAGTAATGCTAACCAATCAGCTCTCAGTATCAGTAATGCTAACCAATCAGCTCTCAGTATCAGTAATGCTAACCAATCAGCACTTAGTATCAGTAATGCTAACCAATCAGCTCTCAGTATCAGTAATGCTAACCAATCAGCTCTCAGTATCAGTAATGCTAACCAATCAGCACTTAGTATCAGTAATGCTAACCAATCAGCTCTCAGTATCAGTAATGCTAACCAATCAGCACTCAGTATCAGTAA
This sequence comes from Colossoma macropomum, assembly GCF_904425465.1. Classification (NCBI taxonomy): domain Eukaryota; kingdom Metazoa; phylum Chordata; class Actinopteri; order Characiformes; family Serrasalmidae; genus Colossoma; species Colossoma macropomum. The sequence continues at coordinate 34,095,174 of NW_023494796.1, read as the reverse complement.
TGCTAACCAATCAGCACTTAGTATCAGTAATGCAAACCAATCAGCACTCAGTATCAGTAATGCTAACCAATCAGCACTTAGTATCAGTAATGCTAACCAATCAGCTCTCAGTATCAGTGATGTTTTTCAGAAATTGGTGTACTTTAAGTAGCTCATTCATGTTGAATTTATAAGGAGTGTTTCAGTCCTGAGTGCAGAGTACAGGGCAGCCAATCAGAACAGAGCTTATTTGCATATTAAAGGTGCCTCTTAAAGGCGCAGTAGCAGAAACAGCCTGTTTACCTGTAAGAGATGAAGAGAAGCTGTAAAATGATGACGTAGAAATGAATTATGACTGTTTTTGATACAGAAACGTGCTTGTTTAAGATGTACGACGCCACATTTCTGTAAATATCTGCACTATTTAAAGCTTTTCTGTCTACAGTAATAAAGAGAACTCTGCCGTGTGAGCTGAGAGGGCCGCTCAGTCTTCGGCCGTCGCATTTCTAGAAGCGCAGCGCTTCAAGGCTCTGATGATCAAAGGAATCTGAGAGCTCTTTCTGTTCCTGGAGCTGAAAGAGTGTCAGGTCTCAGGAGCCACTGAGCTGACGACAACTCTGCGTTGAGCTTTTCAAGTTTTACGTTTGATGAGCTTTTAATAGGAGGCTTTAAAATAGAACACAGTGCGTCGTCACAACAACGATAAACAGCTGTCATTTAAACCGGCACGTT
>NW_023494796.1:34066963-34089463 GCF_904425465.1 Colossoma macropomum | reverse complement strand
AAATATGTCACAGTAGAGCACATTCAAGTTCCCTTTGTTTGAGGCTCATATTAAACCTCTGCAAATAAAAATACACAGAAAATTCAGCTTTGAAAGCAGACATTATTCAGTTCACCTTGAGCTTCTCACACCATTGCAGGATCAACGCAATGGCTCGCGTAAGGCGTGGTCTCCCTTTAACCCACCATACGGTTTTACAAAGACAACATGAATATACAAATATACATCTGTAAACAATCTGGCAGAATCTCCAATCCCTAAAGGTCTAAATCATAATAGTCAGGTTTTGAATTCAAACATTCAGTCGTTTTGTTGATCAGACTAGTCGCTTTTATGCTTTAATCTAAACCTCAGACTCTTTTAGAAATATGTGCATTGAAATGTTTACCAGTACCTCGACATCACGGACTTACAGGACTCGTATCCTCTATCGTCGTAGCATACAGAGAGTTTAAACGGAGGGATGTTTGGTAATACAGTAATCCCAGACATTTTCACTTCCCCAGCTCTTTTTTGCGGATCCAAAAAGCAGCCACAGGTTACTTTTATGTATTTCTATTTCTATTTACGTCTAAATGAAGCTTTCTTTATCACTGATCTCTAACTTCGTCTGAAAGTGAGCCTAAGGCCTGATTCAAACATACTAGCGCTGCGTGGTGTGAGCGACGTGGAGCGCACTCATGTTAACAGGTCAGCGCTTGTGCACAGCGGAGCAGCAGAGCGTTATTTAGAGAATCGACTAGGCGCCGATTTTTTCACACAGCAAAATACACTGAAATAAGTCATGAAAATCAATGGAAATCGAACAGAAAAGCGAATAAAAGTGTTAATTAAAACTCTTAACAATCCAGACTTATTAGATACTAAGACCTATTACTCAGTAGCTACAGGGACTTCAGTACAAACTAACGGAGCTATTCTTAGGTTACCTGGGCCTGGCGGAGGGCCAACGGCTTGTTAAGGGGTTAATTTAATGTAATGTAATTAATGAACGTTATCAAACAAAACACTAGTTAAACACTCCGTGCTGCAGACAGATTTCTGGTCCACCAGGCTGAAAGCCACCCAATCACAGTCGGAATGCTGTCGAGGGTACGCAGGTGTACCGCTCTTTCATAAACCATACCTTCATTGAGCAAAGCTGACTGGACTGTGCGTCCATCTGGAAAAAGGAATGTCGGTGTAACTTCCTCGCTGCTCCGCTCCGCAGCCCAAACGCTGCGTGTATGAAAGGCAGCGTTGGAGCTGCAGCGCTCACACAGCCGGATCGCTCACACTGTCGGATCGATTACACAGCCGGATCGCTCACACAGCCGGATCGCTCACACTGTCGGATCGCTCACACAGCCGGATCGCTCACACAGCCGGATCGCTCACACAGCCGGATCGCTCACACTGTCGGATCGCTCACACTGCCGGATCACTCACACAGCCGGATCGCTCACACTGCCGGATCGCTCACACTGTCGGATCGATTACACAGCCGGATCGCTCACACTGCCGGATCGCTCACACCACGCAGAGGTAGCAGGTGTGAATCAGGCGTAAACTAACCTGTCCTAACAACAGCTTTGTTTAGCATCGTCTACTTTAAACAAGGACTTTCCATACTGGGGTAGTTAAGGGTTTAACTAAGGTCTAAACCCTTCATAGGGCCTAAAGGACCCCCAAGATTAAGCTTAAAGTCTGAGGTCTGGGCTTGTAAAACACCAAAACGTCCTTCAAGCACTTGTTGCTGACTTAGTAAACTACCCAATGCACATGACTGGACCTGTTTCAGGTTATGCTGAATGTTAATTGTGCTTTGTTTTTAAAGTGCAGGTTTGAGGTGAAGAACACTGCGGAATGTTGAACGTACTGAACGCTAATATCTATCACGATGTTGTGATGAGCTACTAGCCAGCATACTGCAAACTGAAGAGCTACACGTTGAAGAACCCTCGTGCCACTGTGCCGTGACGGACACGTTGATGACGGACTGAACTGCTTATCTAATCATAGGGTCATCTCCACCAGGAGAGGTGAGGACGGGGACGTCTACGAAGGGCTCGGTCTTCTCCTCCGGGGGTGACGTGGCGTTGTCCACCGAGGAGAAGGCCAGATGGTCGTGCTCCATGATGGCCAGCTGGTCTTGAGGCTTCTCCTTCTTCAGGTAGAACATCTTCCTCAGCTGTTTCAGCTGCTGCAGCTCGCAGAAGGTCTCCAGCACCACCAGCATGGCAATGAGGCCCAGCAGGAGATAGACTGGAGAGGCAGGAGACAGTGAGAGGAGAGGGGTCAGTGCAGTGACAAGCACTGTGGGTCAGTAACACAGTGGACCTTCTTAGTACTCCTGAAATCATCATTTGAACCATAAATATTAAAATGTTGAATAACAAATTGCCAAATAGCTTTATGTGTTCCTGTTATAGTTGCCCTGGAAACTACTAAAGTGGAACCTAAACCTCATCAGATTAAGAACATGAAGATGGACAGAGCTGGGCGTTACAATATGTATCGTCACTGTGATTCAATATCTTATGCTTTTCTGAGAATTCTGTAAATATCATTAGTATTTAATCACTTCCCAAGTGCATGTTTGAATACAGAGAGCATAATCAGTCCTGTTAACTGGATTTACCCTCGTAGTAAGAGGAGAGTGGTCCACTGTCGGCCCACTGATGGCAAAGCTGGCGGTCCACTTGTGTTTTGCTCAGCGCTTTCTGGGCGGCCCGCCGGTGTTTAAGCTGATTATTAGACCAAATTCCACTCATCATTGCTCATTTTCCACCCACAGTCCAGTTTACTGATTTTTCCTTCCTTCCTTTCTTTAGCGACACTTTGTGAATTAGTTTAGACAACAATGTTAATCCAGCTCAGCGTCAGCAACAACATCCTCTATAAAACCATTTTATATCAGGCCTGGTCATGATTCATGGTTACATAGTTGTTACACAGTTGTTTGTAATGTTTGTCTTAGTTTATTTTCTAAAATAAAAGTCTCTGTGCATTTAAAATCAGTTTGAGGAGACTAAAAACTAGTTAGAGCTTGTATGCAGGATAGTAACCTGGGTGGTCCGAGGGTGGTCCAGCAGTGGCAAACAGTCGGCAGGGTGCCGACCTTATCAAGCCAGCGGACCAATATATGCCCGCTGTCTGGGTAGTGCAGCACAGGATGTTAAACGCTCAGTAAAAATAATGATACTCATAGTTTTTGATAGTGTTTTTTAAATGTTGCTCTCCTTTGTCTGTTTCAACTTATTAGATTTTAGAAGAAATAAATATTGTGACATCGTGGATGGGGAAAACTTACTAAAGCATTAATATTACGTTTTTGCCATGTTGCCCACTTCTGTCTATGAATATGCACAAGTATGCAAAAGAATACAAAACAAACAAGCTCCTAATGTAATAATTAGAAAATAAAGTAGCAAAATCTTCAGATCATCACCTTTAAGGACTAAACCATAAGCTGAACCTCTACTGTTAAATGCTGGACAGAGCTTGGGAAACCAAATTAGTGGTGTTTATGGTCAAATTTACAGGTCAAATTCTGTCCCTGAGTCTCTCCAACACCAGCCAACTTCACTGCCCCTGATTTGAATCTTTATCCTCTGAACTTGTGGATGTCCAACCTGTGCTGTGGTACATTAAGCTGTTTTAGTCTGCTAGCTAAGCTAAGCTAGCGTCTGATGCTACCAATGACAGCACAGTGTAACATAACCTGCCTAGCTAACGGCTCAACACACAAAACCTGAACGACTCAGATTTGAGTCATTTTCCTCTGTCAGTGAAGATCAGCGAGCTGGGAGTGAAGCTGGGAGTGAAGCTGGGAGTGAAGCTGTTTTTTTGGCCCGCTCGCTAAGCTAGCATAAGCGTCTGATGCCAACATGAATAGTGTGTGAAGCTGTAGCAGGCTAAGCTACTGCTACCTGCTGCTAGGACGGTTGACTGACAGATGTTTATTGTGATAAACGTGGAATATCAGTTTGACACTGTAAAAATTTTAAATACCATCATCATCAATTATTTATTTTATCGGTTAGCGACACGGTCCACACATCTGAAAACATAATCTTTTTAAAAATGTCCGCATGTGTGAGACGTGTGAGATTCAGAAAATCTGAAATAATAAGTTTTCTTTGGGGACTATTTTGCCTCACAGCGCCCTGCATGTATCCCTCCACCATGAATGGAGTTTAAGTTCTCTAAACTATCATAAAACAGTGTCTCAGTCATCAGGCAGTGAATTCATAACCATTTACTGTAGGAACTTTCTGTGAGGGAGCTTTTAGAGGTGGACGTCTGGTTCCTATCACCACCACTGTGAACAGTTCTGACTCACTCTGACTCACTGTTTCTCTAGAACAGAGAACCACTGTGTTTACATCTCAACCACTAAATTATACAGAACTTTAAAAAAATTGGTGGAATACCCCTTCAACTACAGTCGACTGTTAAGTTAAAATGTACATTTAAAATTGTCAAATTTTGGAGTCTCTCTAGAACGGAGTGTCTCACACCAAACCACTCTGTTTGCAATGCTTTATTTTTTCAGGCATTTTAAAAGACTGGTGGAGTTTCCCTTTAAGTAACTGACTCACTGTGTAGGAAAAGTGCACTGGCTATCAGTCATTACCTACCCTTAACCGAATGTAGGCTTTCTTCCTCACTGTCCCCACATTAGGACTGCATACACATGAACATGGACGCAGCTCCTAATTTTGCCAGCCTGCTGTCGTGCTATTCGTCCTTTCTGACCAACAGGGGGAGCAGGAGAGCAGCGCTAAGGAAGGTGGGAGATGTTTGTGTGGCATCCCACTATGCTCCACTAGATCCTCTAGGCCACAAAGGCCAAGCCAGCACTACGCTTTCTGTCTGTTTCTATGACAACAAGCCAGACATCCGTACTGAGTGTCTGCTTGCAACAAGCACAGAAAGAAAGGAGTTTCAGGCTCGAATGAGCCCAATATCTACCATCTACACCCTGTCCAGCATGTCTGTATTTCCAAAATGTCTATATTTGTGTTGTAGTCATGGCGACCCCTCGTTCCTATCACCACCACTGTAAAGACATCTGAACCATTTCACACCAAACCCCTCTGAATCTCTCTGATTACAGCTCACACACTGAGTTACGGAGCAGAACGTTTTTTTGGTCAAAGCTTGTTACGGGGGCACCGCTATCAACTCCACGATGTGGGATGGACTGTTTGAGCGCGTATCAGTTCAGACTCCAGCATTTGACCATGAAATGATGACTTTACTCTGACTAGCTACCCCTAGTGTTATCAGAGCGCTGGTTTCTGGCCTGTGATAAACAGGCTCTCTCCCAGTCACGCAGTGGCACTAAGGTCAGGGTTTATAATCACTTCACTGTTATTGATAATCTTGTGGACGCAGTCAGTTAAAGTCTGAAACCCTCTGAAAGTTTCCTCTGAGGTCATCTGAACACTAAGGAACCATGACAGCACCAGGCATGTACCGATATCAGTACACATTATCGCTATATTGTATTAAGGACAAATACCCACTGCATATAGATCACACAGAGACATGCAGAGCTCTTTAAACAGCAGGACGTGTTGGTCTTTATACACTTTGGTGATTTCTGTCACTGAAAAAACCTCCCAGCCTGCACAGCGGCCTTTCATTCATGTTTGTAGTTCTGTCCTGATGGGCTACATATCACTGCTATCAGAACAAAACCTCGTATGTCCATTTTTGTCATTTTTCAATTTTTGACATAATGAAAAAGCCTGTTGTTCTTTATGTTGTGTGTACATTTCATGATGAATGGACCAACAGAAACGGCCCAAAATGACTTGAGAAAACCTCTGGTTCCATTGACTTACATGAAAAGTGCAGTGGGTTTTTTCCTTCTCCTGTAAAGTTTTGTTCTGACAGCAGCGACATGTTTACTGCGCACAAGTTTTAGGCACCAATTAAAAGCTGTTTATATTATCGTCATATTTTCTGCAGTTCAGCACTTTTTAGTGTTTTAATGTAAAATATGATGATTTTCTGTGTGAACAGCTGTTCAGAGCTGTGTTTGCTGGTCATGAACTGCTGAGTTTCTGAGCTCAAAATGAGCTAAAATTGTTACCGAAACAGTCACTACTGAAGCAGTCACTACTGAAACAGTCACTACTGAAAGAGTCACTGCTGAAACAGACACTACTGAAACAGTCACTACTGAAACAGACGCTACTGAAACAGACGCTACTGAAACAGACACTACTGAGACAGTCACTACTGAAACAGACACTACTGAGACAGTCACTACTGAAACAGACACTACTGAGACAGACACTACTGAAACAGACACTACTGAAACAGACACTACTGAAACAGTCACTATTGAAACAGACACTACTGAAACAGTCACTATTGACACAGACACTACTGAAACAGTCACTACTCAAACAGTCACTACTCAAACAGTCACTACTGAAACAGTCACTACTGAAACAGCCACTACTGAAACAGTCGCTACTGAAACACCTGGTACAGTTTGGTAGAGTTATGGTTGATCTGGAATGTTCAGTCATTAATTTTAATAAAATGATCATAATTAAGGTTTAGAGTCACTCAGAGCAAAAGAGTTTAGTCTAAAGTCCAAAATCAGTTAAAGGTCCTGAATGTGTTTCAGCTCTGACTCTGACCCAGATCAGCAGAATCATCTGTCTAAGAATAAGCAGTATCTGGAAGCTCTGGCAGCGTAGAATAAAGCACACAGGCTGAAACAATGAATGAATGGAAGCCTTGAACACAAAGTTCCTCCTTCACGTTCGTTCCTAGTTTTCAGTTCTCTAAAATGACACAATCCAATCTGTGGCCATTTCAGACTCATCTACACGCTAAAACAGCCAAGCACTCGCACGCCTGATCATTCAGCGTCTGAGCCTGCCAAGCACAGAAGGCCGTCATAATGAATATTCAAGACCCCCCAGCCTGCACAAATCTGTTCTCTGAGGCTCAGGCCAAAAGCCCTGCCTCAGTCTGAGGCCCACCAAACCTATTTCTGTGCAGATTCAGCGTCTGAGGCACACCCACCAGTGATGCCCAGCTTGTAGAGCTCCCGGAATCGCTGGTTGAACGCCTCTCCCGGCACGTAGTCTCCCAGGCCGATGGTGGAGAGCGAGATGAAGCAGAAGTAGAAGGACTCCAGGAAGTTCCAGTCCTCCTCCAGAGCTGAGAAGATGGCGGCAGGGATGAGGAAGAAGCAGGACACGGCGACGATGGCCAGCAGGTTGGCGTGCACCAGAGCCACGAGGGGCTTGGACAGACCCCAGCGAGTGTGCACGTACATGATGGGCCTCCGTGTGCTGAAGACCATGATCCTTTGCACCACGGCCGTGAGGAAGAGGAGGGTGAAGGGGATGCCGATCACCGAGTAGATGATACAGAAGGCCTTCCCGCCGTCGGAGAGAGGGGCAGTGTGACCATAGCCTGTAAAAACAGAGGCAGTAGTTTAGAGCTCACGCGTCAATAACATTCCGGTTTCCTCAGTTTAATGAACACTGTGGGACATTTCTGCTGATCAGTTCTCTGTAATGACATATTAATGCTGAGTAATGTCAGATCACACTAGGGGCTAAAATGGGAAGGTCTGTGGGCATGACAAAGCTGCTACGGTATCCCTTTATCCCTGAAATTCCAGGTGGTTGCTAAGGTATTGCTTGGACATTGCTACATTACCCCATTATCCCCAAAATTCCAGGTGGTTGCTAAGGTATTGCTTGGATATTGCTACATTATCCCATTATCCCCGAAATTCCAGGTGGTTGCTAAGGTATTGCTTGGACATTGCTACATTATCCCATTATCCCCAAAATTCCAGGTGGTTGCTAAGGTGTTGCTTGGACATTGCTACATTATCCCATTATCCCCGAAATTCCAGGTGGTTGCTAAGGTATTGCTTGGATATTGCTACATTATCCCATTATCCCTGAAATTCCGGGTGGTTTCTAAGATGTTGCTAGGATATTGCTACATTATCCCATTATCCCTGAAATTCCAGGTGGTTGCTAAGGTATTGCTTGGATATTGCTACATTATCCCATTATCCCCGAAATTCCAGGTGGTTGCTAAGGTATTGCTTGGACATTGCTACATTACCCCATTATCCCCAAAATTCCAGGTGGTTGCTAAGGTATTGCTTGGACATTGCTACATTATCCCATTATCCCCGAAATTCCAGGTGGTTGCTAAGGTATTGCTTGGACATTGCTACATTATCCCATTATCCCCAAAATTCCAGGTGGTTGCTAAGGTATTGCTTGGACATTGCTACATTATCCCATTATCCCCAAAATTCCAGGTGGTTGCTAAGGTATTGCTTGGACATTGCTACATTATCCCATTATCCCCAAAATTCCAGGTGGTTGCTAAGGTATTGCTTGGATATTGCTACATTATCCCATTATCCCTGAAATTCCGGGTGGTTTCTAAGATGTTGCTAGGATATTGCTACTATGAGGGGCAGTATGAGAGACATCCTTTGTGACATTGTTGGTGGCCGTTAGATTTGAATCTTGCTATTGGAAAAAAAATAATGCAAAAAACATTTTGGGACTGTGTGATCCGTCACAAAAGCACCATCCCCATATAGACATTTCATGGTTCTAGCTTGAAAACTGCGACCAGTTATGGTCCAAATAAAAGCGGAGAACAGTAAGAATAAGAATAGCAAGATAGACACTAAGATTCTGCTGTTGACCTAAAGACGAATTCCACCAACTGTCAAATTGTTCTGCATAATTAAGTGGTGAAGATGTACACAGAGTCACTCAGAGTCAGAACTGTTCACAATGGTGGTGATAGGAACCAGACGTCCACAGAATTCAAAGCCTCTAAAAGCCTCATCATTGAAAACTATTATATATTATACTGTTAAGTTGGTTACAAACACTTTATTACCCCAGACAGTGTTTTTACAGTAGTTTTGAGAAGGCTTTGTTCTAAAACAATTATTGTATTAAGTATTTGATGGCGGAGGGGTGCATTCAAGGTGCTGTGAGGCAAAATAGTCCCCAAAGAAAACTTATTATTTCAGATTCTCCACTATTTTCCATCATCAACATTCTATATAGACTCAGAAGACTCGTGTAGGTTCACTGGTGGTTCTGGATAGTAAATAAAATGGCTATATTTGTGTTGTAGTCATGGCGACCCCTGGTTCCTATCACCACCACTGTAAAGACATCTGAACCATTTCACACCAAACCTCTCTGAATGATCCTGAGGAGTCAAAAGTCAAAGAAGACTGAGAGGAAAAGTGACAGTTCCACTCAAACACAGAGAACGTGGACGGGTCACAAGTTCACTGAACGAGGCCCTGGACATGTCGCTCTTGGCAGACACTCCGTGTGCCGAATGGACAGAAACACAAGATGCCTGTGGTCAGTGTGGAAACCATCCATCCCTGACAGTGGACTCAGTAACAGGAGTGGCCAAACCGGCATTACAGCCACAGGACTGAACTCACATTAGAACAGTTCTCTACAGGAACCTCCTGCTTCCCTCTCTGCTACTGTTCCCCTTGTTGAGTAGAGGCAGTGCAGCAAACACATGGACACACTCAGGAGTTTCATTCTCTGTGCATCTTAATTAAAATTATATAAAATATATTTTAATAAACGTGACTAGAGGAACTTTTTACAACACACACAACATTTTCTGGACACTTCATGTTTGAAAATATGCAGAGAATGTTATTTTAGAGAAAGTGAGAGCATATTTTACTGAATATTACTGTAATCAAATACAATTTCTCAAGTGTTCGAGTAGTAGGGAGACAATTCTCTACACCCTTAGCAAAAAGGGATCTATATAGTACCACAGTAAGGGTGGAACCCTTATTGGCTCGAAACAGAACCATTTTTCAATTAAATTTTCCATTAACACTTAAAAATTGTTCTTTAAGGAACCGTATACAGCAGGTATCCCATCATATAGAACCTTTTTATGCATTCGTATGGTTCTTAGAGTGTTCAGCATTCTATTTACAGTGGTTTGCAAAGGTTTGAACATCCCCAGACAGCATGGGGACCTGAAGGGGAATTCCACTGATTTTTTAAAAATCCCCTATAATCAAGTGTTTCAGAGTGATTCAGAGAGGTTTGGTGTGAAATGGTTCAGATGTCTTTACAGTGGTGGTGATGGGAACCAAGGGTCGCCATGACTACAACACAAATATAGACATTTTATTTACTATCCAGAACCACCAGTGAACCTACACGAGTCTTCTGAGTCTATATGGAATGTTGATGATGAAAATAGTGAAAATCTGAAATAATAAGTTTTCTTTGGGGACTATTTTGCCTCACAGCGCCCTGCATGTATCCCTCCACCATGAATGGAGTTTAAGTTCTCTAAACTATCATAAAACAGTGTCTCAGTCATCAGGCAGTGAATTCATAACCATTTCATGTAGGAACTTTCTGTGAGGGAGCTTTTAGAGGTGGACGTCTGGTTCCTATCACCACCACTGTGAACAGTTTGTCTTCTCTACACCCTTAAAAAAAGACGGTTCTTCAAGAGTTCTTTAGTAAAGAAAATGGTTCTATATAAAACCATGAACACTTAAAGAACCCTGTGCATGATTAAAGAGCTCTTTGCTTCGTGAAACGGGCCTTCAGATGGAGAATGTGCTTTAAATGGTTCTATGTAGAACCCTTTTGAAAAGGGTTCTTCTATTGTTATGATGTCAAGCTTGTAACAATAGGAAAATATTTATAAGTGCTATATAGAACCTTTTTCAAAAGGCTCTATATAGAACCATCTAAAGCACATTCTCCATAATCTGAAGAACCCTTTCACGTCTAAAGCTCCATTCTGCCGCTGATCGCACTAAGATATCCAGTGTATCCAGTGAATCCGCTCTTCACGGCTGTTCCTGTACCTGCGGTGATCCGACCTGCTCAGCGCTGAACCGCAGGATTTGCTAGTTCACGTGAGAACATGTGAGCCCTGCAGCCGGTTTGGCGCTCAGGTAACGGAAGGCCTGGCGCAGCGCGGTGTTCAGTGACACCGGGAACTAAGAGCAGCTACGGGTTCCACTGACGCTCAGCCTGACGGTCAAGCACAGCATCCAGAACCAGCACAGAGCAGACAGTGTGTGTGGAGGTTCTAGAAGCTGCTCAGTCTGTAAAGCCAGTTTGGCCCAGTTCAGAGCAGGATTATTACGGTCATGTTGAGCTTTCCATTCTGCTTTTTGACTCCAGTTCAGTTTCGGTTCTAGGTTTCAGTTTTGTTTTTATTGTCTGGAAACTGATCGTTCCAGTTCGGCTTCTTAGTTTTTTCAGCTCCAGCTTCATAACCCAACACAGACTCTCGCTCTGATTGGCTGATTTAGACTCTAATTATCCCTCCTGTAGTTTTAGTACAGGTGAGTCTCTCTGATTGGCTGATTTAGACTCTAATTATCCCACCTGTAGTTTTAGTACAGGTGAGTCTCTCTGATTGGCTGATTTAGACTCTAATTATCCCACCTGTAGTTTTAGTACAGGTGAGTCTCTCTGATTGGCTGATTTAGACTCTAATTATCCCACCTGTAGTTTTAGTACAGGTGAGTCTCTCTGATTGGCTGATTTAGACTCTAATTATCCCTCCTGTAGTTTTAATATAGGTGAGTCTCTCTGATTGGCTGATTTATTCTCTAATTATCCCTCCTGTAGTTTTAATACAGGAGAGTCTCTCTGATTGGCTGATTTAGACTCTAATTATCCCTCCTGTAGTTTTAATACAGGTGAGTCTCTCTGATGGGCTGGTTTAGGCTGTGAAGGTGTCTGTAAACGGGATGTCCAGCTGGTGCTCACCTGTGGTGGACAGCACGGTGCTGGCGAAGAAGAGCGAGGAGGTGAAGTCCCAGTTCCAGTTGGCCGAGGCGTTGTTGAGAATGGACACTCCGTAGTTGCTGGCGTCGAGCGCTTTGGACAGGAAGAGCTCGAGCTTCTCCTCGGACAGACACTTGTTCTCCTGGAGGAACTGGCGCTTGATGTTCCGCAGCTCCTGGCGCAGGAGGTCCTCGTAGGGCAGCTCCACGGAGGAGAAGACCACCGCTCCGAAGAGCAGGTAGAGCACATAGCCCAGCAGCAGGAAGCAGAAGTACCAGGCCGATCTGTTGCTCCGGATCAGACGGACGCACGAGCTGCTGGTGAGGGACTGGAGCATGCTGCCGATCCGCGCGAGGCCTACTGTCCGCCGTCCGCCGTCCTCTGTCCGAGCTCCGCGAGTCGACGGGCTTCTGCTCTCGATTCCGGCTCCTCTGTGCCGGAGAGGCGCGAGCTGATGTGGCGCCGCGCGGAGGGTGTCGGGCTACAGGCGCGTGACGTCGCTTCCCCCTCGCGCCCACCAGGTAACGGTAACAAAGGCTTCGCTGTGACTGAAGCTCGAGTCTTTCTTCCTGCTGTGAGTCACTGTGAAACAGAGCTGCGCGCGCTCCGAGTCTGAATGTGTTATTTTATCTGTTATTCATAAATATAAACACCCAGACACGGCGCGCGCTCCAGCGTCTCAGCACGACCCGCCCCAGCGCGGAAACCCGAGACCTACCTTTCATATTTTACACGTTCAGTCATTCATTTATTTATTTACTTATTTATTTATTTATTTATTCATTTTACCATTAGATAAAATAAATAAAAATAAAATCGAGACATTTATTTATTTATTTATTTATTTACTTATTTATTTTCCATTAGATAAAATAAATAAAAATAAAATCGAGACATTTATTTATTTATTTATTTATTAATTTTCCATTAGATAAAATAAATAAAAATAAAATCGAGACATTTATTTATTTATTTATTTATTTATTTATTTATTCATTCATTTTTCCATTAGATAAAATAAATAAAAATAAAATCGAGACTTTATTTATTTATTTATTTACTTATTTATTAATTCATTTTTCCATTAGATAAAATAAATAAAAATAAAATCGAGACATTTATTTATTTATTTATTTTCCATTAGATAAAATAAATAAAAATAAAATCGAGACATTTATTTATTTATTTATTTTCCATTAGATAAAATAAATAAAAATAAAACCGAGACATTCATTTTTTTATTTATTTACTTATTTATTAATTCATTTTTCCATTAGATAAAATAAATAAAAATAAAATCGAGACATTTATTTATTTATTTATTTTTTCTTGTTTATTTATTTATGTTTTCTTTTAGATAAAATAAATAAAAAATAAAATCAAGACATGTATATATTTATTTATTTTCTTGTTTATTTATTTATTTTCCATTAGATAAAATAAAATAAAAAATAAAATAGCGACATTTATTTATTTATTTGTTTGTTTGTTTGTTTATCTATCTATTTATTTATGCATTTATCTTGTCATTGTTTATTTAATGGTATTGCACTTGTGTTGTTAGTGCTGTGATGATTGTATCAGTACAGTATCAGTGCACTGTTCCCCATTAGATTCCACATGGAAGGAGATCTGGACAGACCCCGCCCACATCTAATTACTCTGCAGGTCTATGCTGGGCTAAACTGGTCCAACCTGGTCTAAATTGGTCTATGCCTGTCTAAGCTAGTGTAAACTGGTCTAAGATGGTCTATGCTGGACTATACGAGTGTAAACTGGTCTAAGCTGGTCTAAGCTAGTGTAAACTGGTCTAAGATGGTCTAAGCTAGTGTAAACTGGTCTAAGATGGTCTATGCTGGACTATACGAGTGTAAACTGGTCTAAGTTGGTCTAAGCTGGTCTATACTGGTCTAAGATGGTCTGTGCTGGACAAAGCTAGTGTAAGATGGTCTGCGCTGGTCTAAACCTGTCTAAACTTGTCTATGCTGGTCTATGCTGTTCTAAGATGGTCTGTGCAACGGAGTGTGAGATTTTTTGACCAATCCAGCGCCTCGTGAAAGCGGAGCTCAGTCAGAAAACACTGAACAAGCGTTTATGTGTTCCAGATTACAGTACAGCACCAGCAGACCAGCATCAAGAACACCACACATGCTGGTATTGCTGGTGAGCTGATTTTGTAGCAGGGTGTGTTGTGTACTATGTTTTGCTTTCCATTAAAAAAGTAAATGAAAGCTAAAAACACCCAGGAGGAAGTGGTGGGGCGCTGTGAGAGACCGGCCCACGCCGAGGCTCCGAGTGAGGGAGTAGTACGGACTGTGTGCTATAAGAGTGTAATAAACAGAGCTGCGTGGTGATCTCAGCTCTCAGACTTCGCCCTGCCCTGTTATCGTTCTCTGCCTTATCACTCGTCCGCCGCCCACTGTGGGGCCTCGCTTCTCATCTCTTTGTCTGGCCTTGTTTTCTACACATGGCCCCTCCGCTCATCCCACTCGCTGTCTCCATGGCAACAGGCTGGTGAGGTGTGGAAGCTGATAGGACGGAGCTGCAGCTCATCCGCTCACGTACTGGCCTGATTTCCACTGCAGGCCTCCTTCACACTCACACACTCACACACACACTCTCTCTCACACACACACACACACACACACACACACACTCTCTCTCACACACACACACACATACTCACACAGCCGGTGTGCAGTGATAGAGCGCACTTCCTCTCGCCAGACCACAGACTTCCTCACACAGCAATCAGCAATCTCTCTCTCTCTCTCTCTTTCTCTCTGTACTGTAACTGTCTCTCTCTCACTCTCTCTCTCTCTTTTTCTCTGTACTGTAACTGTCCCTCTCTCTCTCTCTGTACTGTATCTCTCTCTCTCTCTCTGTACTGTAACTGTCTCTCTCTCTCTGTCTAGTTCAGTGTGTATGTATTGGTCCAGTAAGTCACACCATGACGTGTCAAAAGACTGACTCCCTATGCCATAATCAGGACTCAGTGTCTTGTAATAATGACGTGTTATGACTATGTAATGATTAATCTCCTGAAACCCTTTATGGGCACCTGTGATTAAAAACAATACCCCGTTTGATCAAATGATGCAATCTGCTTGTTTACTCACTGTTGTTATGTAAGGAAGTCGATGATCTCGACGTAACTTAAACATTGAAATGATTTATTCATATCACAAAAATCGTACATCACACTTACAGTTCTGCTGCACCAGTAAAGTAGCCCTGAATGGACTGAGTTTGACCTTTAACAGTGTGAACGATGTGTTTGAAGGTGATCATGGATGAGGAGCGTTCTGAACCAGACGGAGACGGACAGACGTCAGGAGCGTGTGTGTGTGTGTGTGTGTGTGTGTGTGTGTGTGTGTGTGTGTGTGCGTGTGTGTGTGTGTGTCTGTGTGTGGTGTGTGTGTGGTGTGTGGTGTGTGGTGTGTGTGTGGTGTGTGTGTGTCTGTGTGTGTCTGTGTGTGTGGTGTGTGTGTGTGTGTGTGTGTGTGTGTGTGTGTGTGTGAGTGTGTGTGTGTGAGTGTGTGAGTGTGTGTGTGAGTGTGTGAGTGTGTGAGTGTGTGAGTGTGTGTGTGTGAGTGTGTGTGTGTGTGTGTGAGTGTGTGAGTGTGTGAGTGTGTGTGTGAGTGAGTGTGTGTGTGTGTGAGTGTGTGTGTGAGTGTGTGTGTGAGTGTGTGTGTGTGTGTGTGTGTGTGTGTGTGAGTGTGTGTGTGAGTGTGTGTATTTATTTATCCTTTTTTTTGTTGAAATCTTATTAATTGGTTTATTATTTAATCAAATCTGAATTGTCCTAATTCTTTTGGATTGATCTCGTCTGATTTTTCTGTTCCTGCGTTTATGTAGTTGATTTTAATTTCTTTCCCAATCTCTGTAACGCTGTAAATGCTGTTCTGCAGTGTGAGCGGGGGTCACCCTCAGTGTGTTTCCCAGTGAAAATAAAGGTTGATTGATTGAATTAAGCAGCCCGAGTGGAGCTTCTATACTGCCCCCTCGCATCCATCAGCACTCAGATCTGGGAAAGGGGGGCATGCTGGGCCCAGCGTCTCTCCTCCACTGTGGGCTATTTATGTCCTCTGTCTATTATTTATATCTCGACCTCTTTTCTTGTTCCTGCCTACAGGACCTTCACGTCCTCCTGGAAAGCTGGCATTTTTGAGGAACTGCAGTCTTTATTCCAACACACAGAACTGAACGATCTGACAGCGCTGATGTGGTTATTAACTAATAACGGGTAACTAATCATGAGTCTCTTCTTGCTGTGTAGTGTCTGACCCTTTAAATGGCCAGAGCCCACCAGCAGGCCCAAACCTTTAGTACACACTTCTATAAGCTAAGAACAGCTCAGACAGTTTGCACTGAAGTCCCTGTAGTTACTGAATAATAAGCCTGGATTTTAAAGGGTTGATAGGATAGTAAGTGGGAAAACATAATCAGACAGCTTTACATGGACATGGACTCTGACCCAGCACACATACTTACTGTATCTTGTGAGATAAGCTTGACCTAAAATCACATTTTGGACAGTGACCGCTCACTGCAGGTCTTATTAAACTATACGCAGTAGATTATTAGGTGGCTGAACCTGAGTGTTATAATGTCTGATAGAGGAATACACAGACATTCTGACAAGTTTACACACGAAGTCTGATCACATCTCTCTTGCTGCAGACTTTAGGAGCTCCTTTAGGTCCTCCTAACCTGACATAACCACACCTGTAACACTCCTAACCTGACATAACCACACCTGTAACACACCTAACCTGACATAACCACACCTGTAACACACCTAACCTGACATAACCACACCTGTAACATACCTAACCTACCATAACCACACCTGCAACACATGTAACCCAACATAACCACACCTGTAACACACCTAACCTACCATAACCACACCTGCAACACATGTAACCCAACATAACCACACCTGTAACACACCTAACCTGACATAACCACACCTGTAACACACCTAACCTAACATAACCACACCTGTAACACACCTAACCTAACATAACCACACCTGCAACACACCTAACCTACCATAACCACAGTCTTGGTTCCTCCTGCTGTGAGGTCGTTCTTCATGGGCCCTCAGCCCTGGATTTTCTGTAAAGCTGCTTTGTGACAAGGCCTGCTGTAAAAGCCACACCTGTGTAAGTGAACGCTGGCCTCTCTGCACGTCCTCAGTGAGCGTGACTTTTACACTTCCCCTCGTTTCTTCGCTCATCTGAGGCCTAAAATAGAAGCTGCCCATGCCGGTGTGTTATTTTGAGGCTGTGAGGTAAGAATTCAGCCCAAGGTCGGTCACTCAGCGCCACAGTACAGAGGAATTTACCGTGAGAGTAACTACAGTCTGACCAAAGGCTGACCTGCTCGCTGGGTTTGCTCCTGTGGAGGCTCAGATCAGGATCTGCCTCGAGGAGAGGCGACTGTAATGTACATGCTACTGTAATACGGCAGCTACTGTACATCACCTGCGAGGTACACTCTTCAGACGGTTCTTCAAGGGTTCTTCAATAAACACAGTGGTTCTGTATAGAACCTTTAACAATGAACTGTTTGCAAGCTTAAATGGTTCTTCCGACTGATGGAGAATGTGTGTATATGTTTTATATTATACAGGGTTCTGCTGTTGTTACCATGTCAAGCTTGTATACCAGCCTTTTATGTAAAACCATATAGGATCATTTGAAAATGGTTCTATAGAGCTCTATAGAACAGGGTTCTTTTATTGTTACAAGCTCACAAGAACCATTTCACCAAGCACAGAAACATGTAAGCATGCAAACTGTTGGGACATCTCTTTAAAGAGTGTATATAGAACCTACAGAACAATGATTCTTTAGTAAAGGCAATGGTTCTATACAGAACCATGGGAACCATTTGCATGCTTAAATGGTTCTATGCATGGAGAAATGGAGTGTGCTGTATTTGGTTCTATACAGCAGCAAAAAGGGATCTGCTATAGTTATAAGCTTGACGTCGTACCCTTTTTGGTGCTATATAGAACCGTTTTCAAAAAGGTTCTATATACAGTTCCTTGAGTGTGTTTATGGTTCAGCATAGAAACATCGGGTCCTTTCTCGAACATCTTCCTAAGCTTGTTCTTAGATGTGTTCTTGAGAAAGGTTCTAAGAAAAAGGTCTACGTCAGATTCATGACGTGTTCTTAAAGCGCAGAACTGTTCTCACCTCTGTGCTCTTGAGTGTGTGTAGATTCTGTTCTTACCTGAGAACAAACCCCAGATAAGAGAACACTGGAGAGTCAGGGTCTTCGTCAGAACTGCGTCAGTGGGTTTAAGGAGAAATTTCTTCCAAAGAACGGTTGGAGAACGAGGTTTATTACTCGGAACCTCTTTATAAAAGCGTACACTCTTAGACTGTTGAAGGGTGAAGAGTGAAGAGGGGAAATGAACAGTAGGACAGACCAAACACAACTGACCTTTCACTGTGACCTTACAACTGAGATGATTCCATACACTACACGGCCAAAAGTATATGGACACCTGACTGTCACACCTCTATGAGCTTGTTGGACGACCCATTCTAAATCCATAGGCGTTAATATGGAGTTGCTATAACAGCTTCCACTCCTCTGGGAAGCTTCTACAGGATGTTGGAGAGTCTGTGGGAATCTGTGTCCATTCAGTCTAAAGAGCATTTGTGAGGTCAGACACTGATGTTGGACGAGAGCGTCTGGCTCAGTGTTCAGTGGGGTTGAGGTCAGGGCTCTGTGCAGGCCACTGGAGTTCCTCCACACCAGACTCGTCAAATCATCTTTATAGAGCTCTTTGGATGCATAAATTGTCTTTGTGCTGCAGCATCAACATCACCCTTCACTGGAACTGAGGGGCCCAAACAGCCCAGCCCATCATCCCTCCTCCACCAAACTGTACTGCTGGCTCTGCATTCCGGTAGGTAGATAGTATTTCACACCTGGCTTGTGGTGGAGGCAGAATCCTATGACAGGGTCACATTTAAAGTCACTGAGCTCTGAGTACGACCCAGCGTTTGTTTATGGAGGTGCTCTGTTCTATACACCTGTTAGCAATGGGTGTGGCTAAAACACCTGAACTCAATAATTGCAAAGGGTGTCCACATACTTTTGGACAAGTACTGGCCAAAAGAGATCTTGCAGCTGGCACAAATCACGCCCGTATCTATTGCGCATGTAAATTAGGAAGTGTGTCTGGCACAGGAAGGAACTTAGGAAATCGTCTCCACCTCTGTGGTGTACCGTAGAGTTAGACTCCTTATTGTTCTCCAAAGAGGAAGTTAGCTTTCACAGCCTGTGCTGTTACACAGATGAGTAAACACTATCAAAACAAACATAAAGTACAGACAAGAAGACCATCCATAAAGCGCATCCAGACACGAGGCCTTCACATCAGCTACGTCCTCTGAGAGCAGCTTTAGAACATCTGTTTGGCTTGTTAAGGGCTGATGTGGCTGACGGTACGAAGCTTAGCAAAGCGGCGTTTTTACACTCCAGTGCATCTCCGTATCTCCCGCCTGATGGGAGTACAGTGAAGACAGAGTGCAGTGAGTGATCAGGCTCTTGTGCTACAGACCCTTTTCACATTTCCACATATTTTCTGCTGGACGTTCTTGTTGCAGAGTGGCGCTGCTTCCACTGCGACAATAACAGTGACGCTGAGCAGAGCAGGTACAGCTCGCTCAGGTGTTCCAGTCTGAAGCATAAACAGCCTCATCTCCGTTTCAGTGGTTTCTGTGACAGAGATTAAGTGACTCACCTTTCTGTGAAACTAACACCTGTATTTCTGAGGTTAGTAACTGTCCATACAGCAATAGAGGAACCTGTCTAACCCAGCGTTTACGCACTTCCCTTTCTTGAGAAAAGGGCCTGTTGTGGTGGTCCTTCTTAAAACAGCCCCACTGTGCAGATTTGGCAGGTTGTGTCTGGGAGGCCTGTGATTTTTGAGGCATTATGTGTGACTCATAACAGTTTGTGGATTTTGGCACATTAACAGTGTAAAGAATCAGGTTGAACAGCTCAGCATGATGGACTCAGTTACGCTTCTATAGAGGAGCAAAAGAAATGAAGGTGCTGCAGGAAGACAAAACTAAACTGTGACTGATGTGGCCAGCTGTGCAGCAGTCGACATTACCGGCAGCTACTCCTGCTCTTAGAAGCAGAAGGTCATGAGTTTAAAGGACAGTTCTACTGAAAAAGCTGAGTAAATTCTCCTGCAAAAACCTGAATCATAGGAGGATAAACACACACGCAAAAAAAAAAGTCTAGTTATGAAATGCCGACTAAATACACTGAAAAAAGGAAATGTTGGATTTTGTACAGACCTGAATTAAAAAGCGATTTGACTAAAGTCTGATTAACCCCTTTATTACACACTCCATAACCTAAGAATAGCCAAATCCGTTAGCATTGCAGTGCCTGTAGTTACTGTATGTAGTTAACCTGAGATTTCCAGTGGTGGATGAAGTACACAAACCATGTACTTGAGTTAGAGATACCCAAGGTAAAATATTACTCCAGTAAAAGTAGAAGTTCCTCCCTTTAGACCTCCACTTGAGTAAAGATACAAAAGTATTTGCCGTCAAATGTACTTAAGTATCAAAAGTAAAAGTACTAAAAGGTTAATTCTGGCTCTAATGTTCTATCAGCATTTCTGTAACAAAACTCTTGCTTTATCAACTCATTTTAGGTGAGAATACTCCAGTGTCACTCTTGGTAAACCAGTCTTTAATAGAATGTCATTAATTAGTGACGCTGATGTCTATTAAAATTATCATAAGCACAAAACACTGAAGGTAAACAGTTTCCATCAGGTAGAACTGAGTGGCTCTGAAATCACTTTTTACAAACAAGCAAAGTTTCGGTTTGTTTGAATAGACTCTCCCAAAATTTTACGCTGCTGTACTGACGTTGAACCGTGTGCTGCACTGGGTCGGTATGTCCAACAGGTCAAAACAAGCTCAAAACAAAGTGTGCGCTGTGCCCTGATTGGTGCTCTTGCTTCACCCTTCTTTTGTTTTGGCATGTTATGTTTTTATACACACATAAACCAAAAGGAACGACAGATTTCACATAATGTGGTGGAGTAAAAAGTAAGATATTTGACTGTGAAATGTAGTGGAGTGAAAGTAAAAAGTCACAAAAAATGGAAATACTTCAGTAAAGTACAGATACATGAAAAAACTACTTAAGTACAGCAACAAATTACTTTGAATTTACTTGGTTACTGTCCACCACTGGAGATTTGAAGGGGTTAACTGATTATTTTTATATAACCCAAAAATGTAACTGGGTTGTATTTACTTAATAATGTTGTCAAGTGTTTCTGCACAACTGTGTTAAGTCACTTCTGAGATGCTCAGTTGAGTAATACGTACTAACTAATGGAGAAAACACAGTTAAGAGGTTTAACCCCTTAAAATCCCAGTCTTATTGCAGACTAAGGCTTATTATTCAGTACCTACAGGGACTTCAATGCAAACTATCCGAGCCACTCTTGTGCTCTTAATTGTAACGCAGTACTGTTACATGTTACTGTAATCACAGTACAGTCGTAACGCAGTACTGTAACATGTTACTGTAATCACAGTACAGTCGTAACGCAGTACTGTAACATGTTACTGTAATCACAGTACAGTCGTAACGCAGTACTGTAACATGTTACTGTAATCACAGTACAGTCGTAACGCGGTACTGTAACATGTTACTGTAATCACAGTACAGTTGTAACTCAGTACTGTAACATGTTACTGTAATCACAGTACAGTCGTAACTCAGTACTGTAACATGTTACTGTAATCACAGTACAGTCGTAACGCGGTACTGTAACATGTTACTGTAATCACAGTACAGTCGTAACTCAGTACTGTAACATGTTACTGTAATCACAGTACAGTCGTAACGCGGTACTGTAACATGTTACTGTAATCACAGTACAGTCGTAACTCAGTACTGTAACATGTTACTGTAATCACAGTACAGTCGTAACGCAGTACTGTTACATGTTACTGTAATCACAGTACAGTCGTAACTCAGTACTGTTACATGTTACTGTAATCACAGTACAGTCGTAACGCAGTACTGTAATGCATTTCTGTGATCACCTGCTCTGTAGAACAGGGGCGGCCAAACCTTCTTCCTTCGTGTCAGAACACAGAGGGCCGAAACATTATTTACAAACATGAACAACATCGGCGCACAGACTCCAGCTTCCTGGGAGATACTGCGTTTCCTATCACTGCGTAGAAGATGCACAAGGCTTCATTTCCTCTTGGACTCCTGAATGTTGATTTCATGTCTACTGATACTGAATTCGTTACAGTCTTGTGACGTAAGAGGCTCCCGCACTGCGGCTCTTCGTGAAGATTATTAGAATTAATGAAGATTATATGCAGGCTGGACTAAATGTGGTCAGTAAATGAAGCTGCTGGTCAGTCAGAAAAGAAAGGCTCTTAAACGTTAGCTAACTTCGTTACGTCGCATTACACTGTAATCTTACAGCACTGCTGCCACCATCAGGTGAAAGGAAGAACTGCAGCGCACTGGCTGGAGGGCCACTTCCACAGGCCAAGTACAATCCGTCTGCAGGCCGCGTTTGGCCCCGGGGCCGGACTTTGGAAAGGCCTGTAAAGAGCCGTCAAGAAACAGTAGAACCCAAGTGTCTGTCAAA